>NC_053022.1:18421635-18691463 GCF_003073215.2 Triticum urartu | reverse complement strand
GGGAGGAGTGCTATTGGTTCTTTAGGCTGTTAGTGTGTACAGAGAGAGACAGCGAGGGGGGGAATGGAATTCTGCTCGATGATGGATGGATGTCACACGGCTGGGGATGTTGGCTGCACTTGCAGACTTGCAATGCACACAGCACACCAGTACACCTGTTTTTCCACTGGTATTTGAACTGAATACGATCCAGAGATGCACATTGCAGTGAGGATTGCTTTGGCGTTGGCGTTGGCAAAGCGTATAGTATTGTGAATTGGAGAAGTTTGTGACCACTTTCATCTGTCCGTGTCTAGTACTGATTAGAATTTTAAAATATATAGTGGACAAATGTCAATGTGCAAAAGATACTACTGCTACAGATCTAGCTCAGTCCACAATAATTCTACAACTCAAGAGATGCAAGATCAAGACTCCGTGTCCGCATGCCCATAAGGTATCTCCATGGAGACGCATGGTCATCGAATAGGAAATCTCTCGTATGACCATAGTTGCAGCAACAGTGGACATCCAAGCAAAGCTGATTTTTTTTTGCCTTTCGAGTGCAAGCGTTGCACAAGCCTTTGTACATAGCCGCTAACAAGGGAGAACCGTAACTCCTCTGCACGATGTCACAAGCCTTTGTACGTAGCTGCTAACAAGGGAGAACCGAAACTCCTCTGCACGATGTCCCCAGGGCAACGAGCATCTGCTATCTCTCACGCAATACCGATATGGACAGTGGTCACATGGTTCTCCGTGAACATCGTCTTGCCGAACAACTAGTGAATATATGCCTTTAGGCACCGATCAATCTGTGGCTCTGAGAACTGAACAGCCGGCCATCCTAAGTGGACAATATGCGTAGAAACCAAATAATTGTATCAACTAGCTAGTAATGCAAACGAAGTAAACATGACATGTGGAGTGTAGCGAGATGATTACCTAAAACTTGCCCAACCATGAGAAAAGAGGCCCGTGAGGATCCTCGTCCAAGTCCGTAGCAGCCGGAAAAGCAACTATGAAACGTCTGTGCATCTCTGCTCGCCGGACAGCTGATGCCTATGAAGGACCTACAGCAGCACCCGACAAAGGGAGTCCCAACAAGTAGGACACATCCTGTAGAGTAGGAGCCATCTCTCGAGAACGAAAGTGAAACATATGGGTCTCATGTCTCCATCTATCTACTATGCATCTCTTCGTCGATTACTCCGGTAATTTCACATGAATTTTGGAGAAATCAAGGTACGCAAATTAAAGAGATCAAAAGTGGATCAACGTTGTGCAAATTATCCTGGATAAAAAGTTTCGCATCACAGTTATTGTACCAAGACATCCCTGATGAAAAGGAAAATGCATGCTCGTTACTTATCGAGAAAGAAACATCCTGATTTCTTGTACCAAGATTATTCTTACTTTTTTTTTGCCACGATCTTGTACCATGAATTGTGCATGAGATATCTGCTGGGAAATTCAATGATGCTCTCATATAAGCATGAGATCTCTACATGCATTTTTCATAAGGAAAAATGTAACCGAGTTATTTTTATGAATGTAACATATTTATTGAATGGATGAAAATTCCTTGCAAAACAGAGTGAAAGAAAAAACATAACATTTCTAATGTGAGAGCATCTCTAACCATCTTAGCTAGGTTTAGATCCTCGTGGCCCTACCCGGTGGGAGATGACCACGTCATTAGCCACCAAATTCGCTAGGATCCTGCGGGAATTAGATCCCGTAATCTGTTGAATCTGAGTGAGGTTCCTCACGAGGAATGGTATCCCGAGTGCCTTTTGATTGTTCCACGAAAGTGTACAGAGAAAGATCCTGGCGGATTCTTGGATCCAACTTTTCGTGTCCCGGATCTTTTAGTACAATCTTGTCAGGAAAAGTTTAGTGACACTCAAAATCTTCTATTGGAAGAGGGTGACTAGTGATCCCGTCAAGGATCTATCATGAAATCCGAGTGACAAACTTGACGTTTGGACCGATTTTCTCAGGAAATGCCAATCATTATCCTGGGAGAACACCAACTTTTATCAACTCCAGATCCAAACCCGTGATTCGATGCTTTGGAACCTAGTAAATGTTGGGGAACGTAGCATGCAATTTCAAAAACTTTCCTACGATCACACAAGATCTATCTAGGAGATGCATATCAACGAGAGGGGGAGAGTGTGTCCATGTACCCTCGTAGACCGAAAGCGGAAGCGTTAGGTTAACGCAGTTGATGTAGTCGAACATCTTCACGATCCAACCGATCTTAGTACCGAACGTACGGCACCTCCGAGTTCAGCACACGTTCAGCTCGATGACGTCCCTCGAACTCTTGATCCAGCAAAGGGTCGAGGGAGAGTTCCGTCAGCACGACGGCGTGGTGACGGTGACGGTGATGTGATCCACGCAGGGCTTCGCCTAAGCACTATAACGCTATGACCGAAGGAGTAAATTATGGAGGGGGCACTGCACACGGCTAAGAGAACAATTGATGTGCCATGGGGTGCCCCATGCCCCCGTATATAAAGGAGGAGAGGAGGAGGCCGACCACAAGGGGGCGTGCCATGGGGGGAGTCCTACTAGGACTCCACTCCTAGTAGGATTTGCCCCCCTTTTTCCTTTCTTACTAGAGGGGAAAAGGAAGGAGATGGAGAGGGAGAGGGGAAAGGGGGGCGCCGCCCCCTCCCCTAGTCCAATTCGGACTACCATGGGGGGGGGCACCCCTTGCGGCCCTCCTCTCTCTCCACTAAGGCCCATGTAGGCCCAATACTTTCCCGGGGGGTTCTGGTAACCCCTCGGCACTCCGGTAAAATACCCGAACCACTCGAAACCATTCCGATGTCCGAATACTACCTTCCAATATATGAATCTTTACCTCTCGACCATTTCGAGACTCCTCGCCATGTCCGTGATCTCATCAGGGACTCCGAACAAACTTCGGTCACCAAAACACATAACTCATAATACAAATCGTCATCGAACGTTAAGCGTGCGGACCCTACGGGTTCGAGAACTATGTAGACATGACCGAGACACATCTCCGGTCAATAACCAAGAGCGGAACCTGGATGCTCATATTGGTTCCTACATATTCTCTGAAGATCTTTATCGGTCAAGCCGCAATAACAACATACACTATTCCCTTTGTCATCGGTATGTTACTTGTCCGAGATTCGATCGTCGGTATCATCATACCTAATTCAATCTCGTTACCGGTAAGTCTCTTTACTCATTCCGTAATGCATCATCCCGTAACTAACTCATTAGTCACATTGCTTGCAAGGCTTATAGTGATGTGCATTACCGAGAGGGCCCAGACACTCCTCTCCGATACTCGGAATGACAAATCCTAATCTCGATCTATGCCAACCCAACAAACACCTTCGGAGACACCTGTAGATCATATTTATAATCATCCAGTTACATTGTGACGTTTGATAGCACACAAGGTATTCCTCCGATATTCGGGAGTTGCATAATTTCATAGTCAGAGGAATATGTATAAGTCATGAAGAAAGCAATAGCAATAAAACTTAACGATCATTATGCTAAGCTAACAGATGGGTCTTGTCCATCACATCATTCTCTAATGATGTGATCCCTTCATCAAATGACAACACATGTCTATGGTTAGGAAATTTAACCATCTTTGATTAACGAGCTAGTCAAGTAGAGGCATACTAGGGACACTTTGTTTTTGTCTATGTATTCAGACATGTACTAAGTTCCCGGTTAATACAATTCTAGCATGAATAATAAACATTTATCATGATATAAAGAAATATAAATAACAACTTTATTATTGCCTCTAGGGCATATTTTCTTCAGTAAAAGGCCCGAACGGAGCCATCGAATTCACCCTTTAACAAATGTTCCCAAGTGGAGCAATTCTCACGCTTGGTGTGCGGCTATCGTTGATTTTGTATGGTGTGAGTGATCTCGTGTTTTTTCTTGCATTTTTATGTGATAAATATGTCATAAGATGCTCCGCATCAGAACGAGATTTCTATCCCTTTGGATTACCTCTTCTGATGCCGTCTCTGAGTGCATTAGAGGAAATTCTTTGCATTTACCCAAACGAATTCATGCAGTCTAATCAGGATTTGACGGGACAATTATGAAGAAGACTTTTTGATTCCCATCCTCAAATTGTGCGCACTGTAGCGGGCGTAATGAAGGGTGCTGATGGCGCCTCGATTAGGGTTCCCACTAACTTCACTTGCTAAAACTACTCCTGCATGAGCGCCGTTGATATGAATGATGAACGGACGGGATCTCGCGTTGCTTGTGGCCTCCCTACTATAAATAAAAGGAAGAATGGGTGAATCCGAAAATTCTCATTCCATTCCCAAATCTCCTCACCAAAATCGCCGCCGCACCCATCTCCACCCGTAACTGCACTTCTCATCCTCCGCCGCCGCCATGGTCGGGGAAAAGACTCGCCAATTAGAGTTGAAGAAGATGAAGAAGATGAGGAGGGGTTCACCATCGTTCACGCCTCCGCCCGCCTGGATCCACAGTGGCCGGTCGCCGTCCATGGCGACCGAAGATACAGTGCGGACGTCAGATCGAAATAGGGATGGAGGTTGCCGGCTGCCGACAACCTCCATCCCAAGTCGGTGCACTGTTGGAGAAGATGAAGAATCAGAGGATGAAACTTATGAAGATGACGAGGACGAAAGCGGCGATGAAGTGGAGTATTTTCCCTCCCCGGATGCCAATCAGGAGGGTCGGACCAAGAGGACCAAGAGGAACCAGGATACGACTGGAGTCTCACCAACTACTCGGGCGACCAAGCGTGACCGAGTGGAAGCAGAGCAACAAGCATCTCCTCCTCCAACCAAACGAAAAGGATCATTTAAAGTCATAAGTCGAAAACCTCGAAAGGCTGCCGCTCTACCAAGGACATGGAAACCAATGCCTGATGTTGCAAAGTAAGTATGCGAAATATAATCCTTAATCTAAGCATTGAAAAAAAATCTTTATCTTCTATTTATGTTTGCAGGGTTGTCCCTTCTGCAAGCTTCACCAGCCAAGCAACTGAAAATACTAAAAATAGATCCAAGGGGACGCTTGATGCTGGTGTTGTGTCTTCAAAAGGTATAACACTTTTTCAATATCATCCGAGCAAACAAGCGAACCACCTTATGTTAACGAGTGTAAGTTTTTAGTCGCTAAAGAAGTGAACCCTACTATAGAGCTTAACTCGGGCCACGAGCAAGCTCACAATTCAGAGGAAATCCCTCCAAGCCCAAGTCAAAGCTCAATCCCCATGGATACTGCTCCTGATAAATCTCCAAGTCCACCAGAGATTCAGTCGGGTGGGTCGATTCAGACACCGACTGCACCGGAGCCAATAAGCCCGACTACAATGGCAGTGAAATCTCCTCGTCGGAATGAAACTCCATCCATTTCATCTACATCTTTCTCGCTGGCACGGTCCCTAGAGGACGAAGTGGGCGCAGGCAAGGAAGCCATGCTACATGCCGAGCAGATGGAGACTCGGTTGAAGGAGTTGCTCATATCAAACGAAACCCTGAAGACCAACATCCGAGTAAGTAATCGAGAAAGTATCATTTGTTTCTGTTAGGATAACCTCTCTTTAGTTAGATTTTCGAATCTAATGGAATTTTGAGAAATTTTCTACCAATGGGGGCGTGATCACTGCACACACTAGTTGTAGCCCCCGAGACTTCAATTGATTGCTAGCAATCAGTTGGAGTGTGAAGTATATATCACTCATAACTTCATATAATAAGATAATATAGTAGATCCATGACTTCACTCAATTCGTAGACGGTCCGAGTCGATTGATTTTGAATTTCTTCCAGTCGGGTATGATCAGCGCATCAACTGGGCCAAGCCCCGGAGACTCTAATCGATTGTTTGCAACCGGTTGGACTCTCTAGAAACAATAACTCTTAACTTCATGCTTCACTCGACTCGTGGGACGAACCGAGTGGATTAACTTTGATATTCTTCTAGTTGGGCACGATTAGTGCACCCAGTGGGTGTAGCCTCGGAGACTCTAATCGATTGATAACCATCGGTTGGAATCTCAAGGATCAATAACTCTTCACTTCATAGACCTAGATTGTACCTTAGATCCATGACTACACTCAGCTTGGGGACGAACCAAGTGGATTAATTGTTACCTTATGAAAACAACTAAGTTAAACCTTGTATATGTCTAATCTTATGCAGAAAACTTGTGAAAGTGGAACCAAATACTTAGGTTTAAAGAAGGAGCTGGAGAAGGTACGCCAAGAGCTTGATGAAGAACAAGCCAAGACCATTCGGCTTGAAAAGGAGAAAACTGCTATGGAAGGTAACCTTACCATTTGAATGATCTTGAGCTTTGCCTAATTAACTAATTTGAAACAAAGTTGATCCTAATCAGATGCATACGCTCAAAATATCCTACCGATGAACCGATTGTGGAACTGTTTTTGCAGAATCCGTGAAGAAAATCCTAGAAGAGAAAGACACCGCTCTTGCCAAAGCCAAAGAGGAAGCTGATGCTATGACTAAGAAAGCCAACGATAGGTTGGAGGAGCTCCAAGAGGCCAGAGAGATGAAAGATCACTACCTGAAGGCGGCGGAGGACATGAAGAAGCAAATCGAAGCTCTAAAAGCATCTGAGTCTGAATGGCATACCAAATATGTGGAAAGGTCTGATCTTGCAGAAATGACCAAAATGAAGTATGAAAAGGATCTTGGCGAGGTCAAGCAAGGAATGTCCGACACCGAAACCTTCTTGGTGGGCCAGCTAGATGAGGTTAAGCAGAGGCTTGAGGGTAAGCATCTACTCTCTTCTCGAGTGGAATTCGCAATACTAAATCCATGGACTAATCTTTCCTTTTCTGACTATTTTGTTTCTCTGTTATGCAGTGTTTTGTTCCGATCTGAGCATGGAGGCTCATAAAGTGCAGAAGGAGCTCGAAGCATATGGTGTCGACATCAAAGAAACTCCTTGGGCATCCACTCGGGTTGCTGAGGCTGTAATCCGACTAGAAGAACGAGCAGAAGCAGCAAAAGGCGTCATTGCCCAAGTGAGAAAATCCATGAAGAGCATCAATGCGACTCTCCATCCTGGAGAAGAGGTCGATGAAGCTCTGCCCATTTGTTTACAACAACTTGAGCAGGTGCCTGGCCGAGTATCGAGGTGTAAGAAATCCGCTGCTCGCTGTGGAGCTAATGTAGCTCTAGCTCTCACCCGGGTTCACTTCCCCGAGATAAATGAAGCGAAGTTGCAGAACATTGGCGTGGGGAATCCGGAGGGCGATAACTTTGAAGACCACATGCAAACTTTCATCCGAACCGCCAATCAGATTGCTTCCCTCATTGGCCTGGACCTGTCTGTTGAGCCGGCTAGAGTGCTAGACAACTCGGAGGAGGAGCTCGTACAAGAAGAAGAGAAAAACAAGTGAGAAATTTTAAGTATTAGATTTGCTTCGGAATGCCGAGTGAAAGTGTCAAAACTTTAAGTTCGACTGAGCAACGAGCCTCATGAACCTTTTAATTGTTTTGCTTAAGTACTTGCAATCGGATCAAGTTTTAAGTTGTTAATTTGACTTTGTTCTCTTTGGTTCTTACACAATCGGTTCCTGGGACGATTGGATTTCTGTGGTGAATTTCTTTTAGCCAACCGAGTAGATGGGCTACGACTAAGTTGGAGATACAAAGTTCGCCCTGTATATCCAATCAGCTTACACGAACTTTGTTTGGCAAGAAAGACTGAAGAACAAACAAGAGATTTGCACCCACTGGGTGTAGGCTTGTAGCCAAAGAGGACACACCCGCAGCTTTTTGAGTTATGTTAAAACTAAGTGAACTGCAATCGGATCGAGCGAGCGCATCATCCGAGTGTGGCGTGACCAGCGGACCGTGTAGCCCCCCCACCCCCCCCCCCCCCTCGAGTTAGTATAGCATAGCCCTAGTGTGGTACCCCCTCCGTAAATTAATATAAGAGCGTTTCTATATCTATATCTATACCTAATATTAAAAGACGGAAGCTTTCATAGTTCTCTATATATCAACTCTTTATATCCGTTCATTTTGTGTTAACCATAGACTTGACGGCTGAGATTTAAAAAGAAGCCGTCTGCATCGATTGTCATACGTTCGAATCGCATCGTTGTTCACGTCGCCCATGTGGGCCCTCCCATCGCCCGACCGGGCTGCCTGGCACTTGGGCTTTCATATGTCTAGATTGATCGGACAAGGGCTAATTTCTTTTTTCCGCGTGTCACACAAGACGATAAAAAAGAAAGGGGTGATTGTATCAGACTCCACACCCGTATCATATCCAACGTTTGGCCAAACAAAACAAAAAATAGACCTACCCCAATTGCATCGTCCCCCACCTGCCCGACCCCAAAGCGCTCTGTCGTCTGCGTCTGGCTGCGCAGGTGGTCGCCGTGAAGCTGGGCCGCCACCCTTGACCTCTTCCACCTCCTATTGTCGTACGTGAGAAGGAATCGGATCTGAGTGGATCAATGGAGTCCCTCAATCTAAACCAGGAGGAGCGCCCATTGCAACAAGATGGTGCGCAGGTTGCGGAGAGCTGCGGCGGCAAGTGTCGGCACATAACTTGAAGTAGCATGGAGCGAAGCTTGTGAGGATGCAGTGGCCGATGCTGCTGTTGCCTTATCGCATGCTATGGTGAACCACGTCAATCTGTAATATTTTCCCTTGGGGTGACTAATTAGCCGTCAGTGCATCTGTTCTTCTCTTCCTTGCATGTGTTATTCTTAATAAATATTATTTTATTTGTAAAATTGATGGCTGATTCATTCAATTTGATGAATTCGAATTGTTTTATTGTGGGATTATAAATATTATGAGTTTTCTTATCGTTCATCCATTGCAAGGGCTTTACTGATGAATTTAGCACCGTAGTGTCTCGCCCCTGTACAGGCATCGCCTGCTGGTGATTGCTCTTTTTTTTTTGCTCCCATCCCTTTTCTTGGATCTGTATCACTTCCCTGTATATTTCTAAACTTCAATACAAAAGACCTCTTGCCGTTCCATGTCAAAAAAAAGGCTCTTCTGATTACTTCCGAATGTCTGGTTTTACAAGAACATGATATTATACGGCAGAAACATGGCAAGCTGCTGGGTTGATTCCTTTGGAGGTTAGATAGCGATGCATGGATACTCGCCAGATGGAAAACTCATATACCTATTAACATAACAGACTATCTTGGTTACTGGTTAATCCTATTTGGTGATTGCAGGAAGGCTTTCAAGCCAGCAACCTGGCGCATGAGTTCACGTCTACAGGTATGCATGCACATGATCATCCAAAGTAGATGTTTATACATCAATTGTTGTGATTACTTAAGTGCTAATCGACCTGATTATTGATATAGCACTATGCAGATTGGGTCGCTGTAAACCGACCAAACCCTCACTTACTATGCCCACTTGATTTGATACGATACAAGTTCTATGCATAGCATGGGTGCGTTGTTGGACTCTCTATGCTTCTGTTACATACTATATAACATACGTTTACTTCTTTTGCTTCCTTGAAAACCAAGATATTTCTTTAGCAATAGTTGGTTGTGCGTGTGATCTTACCTGGGTGTGTTATGCCAAAAGTTCCTCAATCATGTACGTCTTCTATAGTGGTTGGAGCTCATAATTTTGTAGCAAATCAATGTACCAAAGCATGTGCGTCTCAGACATTTCTCTTTTGAATTTTCAGAAGAACTTAATGCTTATTTTTCTTAAACATTTTGTTAGATCCCAGCACCATTTCTTTACCTAATTATTTTTAGAGATAAACATGATTATTCGTACTTTATTTCTTGTTTTTTAGTTAACTATAATTTGCAACCAGTCAATTATTTATTTGTTTTCGTAAGCCTTTCAACTTCTGCATATTATAGTAATACTGAGAATAGGTTTTTAATTACCGTTTAGCTCTTATCTAAAGCGAGACATAGGTCGGTGACCTGTTGAAATAGAGGGCTTGTGCGAGAGAGAGGGTCTTGAGTCATTTTTAGAGGCGCATGATGTTTTTTATCTTGTTGCAACGCACGGGCATGTTTGCTAGTAGAATACTAAAATAGTGACTTAAATGCTTTTATATTAGTTTACAGAGGGAGTACCTGTGAATAGTTTCAAAACCAGATTGAAGCCAGCCCAAACCATATGACTCTGCCTCTTTCATCCAGACTAATCCAATCCAAAATTTAACCACCATAATCCAGACCAAACCAAACTACCCACGTTTTCTACCCAGCCCCATCCAAACCATTTTTCGTTTTTGGACTGAAACTGTAGTTTGAAGCCGTGGACACAATAAGAAGCTGGCGTGATCGCCAACCCACGCCAGTGAGAATGGAGAAGAGCGCACTGGCGTCTGCGTACGCCTCCACGCCCACCGGCAGCTCCGGCTGCGGGCACCGCGGATAGTAGTTGATCTTCAGCTTCAGGTAGCAGGTCGTCCTGGATGGGTAGTAGCGCCGGTGAGCCGAATGCAGCGCTCTAGCGTAGGCACCAGGACGCCGAGTCCGAGGGAGAGGATGTCGAGGAGCTGGGCGGGAGCACACTGACGTGCGCCTGGAAGCTTTTGGGGACATGAACGTACACGGGCGAGTGCGCTGGCCAGTGCGCGTCGTTCGCGTCGGCCTAGTGCACTGCGTTGACGAGGTTCGTCGCCCATACGTGTGGGCAGCGGCGAGGCGCGCGTCGGACAAGCACCCGATGCTGGTAATTCTGGGCCGGAGGCGTCGAAACCGGCCACATCGACGACCGGCGTCTACGGAGAGCCCGGGGACCAGCTTGCCGCCACCTGGTCATAGGGGTCGCCCAGAATTTGGACAGGCCGCGCGTACTCCATGGGGACCGTGGACAGGCCGCACATTCCCAGAGCGGTAGAGCCTCCACGCATGCCATTGATGAATGGAATGGATTGAGCTAGGTGCGTACGCTGGAGTGCAGCGAACTGGAAGCTGGCCGTCTCGTACGGTACGATCTGGTCGAGAAACTGGATTTTGTCTATAGGTTGAAACAGTGTGAGACCAACTCGTTTGTGTCCAGACCAAACTAATCCAATCCAGTATTTTATAAAATCCAAACCACACCAAATTGCTTTACATTCTCAGCCCATTTAAACCAACCAAACACAATCTAACAAGAACACCAAACCGAAACTAAGGTTTCGGTCCAAACTATTCCCAGACTTTATCGGTATCAGTTTCCTTGTGCGGTGGAGGAGGGAGGGTACTTGACGCAGAAGGCGCAGCTGCACCCCAAGGCGGTGCACGCGCCCAGCCCGTCGTACTGCCTCCGGCACTCCGCCTCGCAGTTCCGGGGCTCGCATGCCTCGCCCCGCCCGATCACCGTCCCCGAGCAGTCCGCCGCCGGCACCACGACTCCGCCACCTTCTGCCGCAGACGCCATGCGTGTACCACCTGATGATATCACCATGAGGGCGAGGGAGACCAGGAGCAGGGCCTGCGTGGTCTTCATGCTAATAATCCCCCGGATGCAGATTGTTTCCTTTTCTTCTCTTTTTTTGAGATGGTTGCAGATTGCTGCTGCTGTTGCGAAAGACAAGGTACGTTTATATTGGGGAGGTGCCATTAAGTGCTGGTTTATTTTAGGATTTGATTTTGGAGCACCAAGTTAATACTACCAATTACTAATTGCTTTGATTTTTGGATAGATAACTATTCATCAGCATCAACATCTATGAAGTGTAGACAGGAGAAACCTAGCTCGAGCTTCACGGTCCCTTCTATCTAGACGGTTGGTTTGTTTTGGGATATGTGCAGCTCAGAGCGTCATGAGACATGCATCCGTTCACTTCACGGGCCAGGAAGAGCTGTCCTGCGTCTAATGAGCCAGGACACATGACATATCATGTCATCAACAGTACCACGAGCCACTGTTCATTGATTGAGATAGCACACCTTTTCTGCGGTCGCGAAATGTTTCTACCTCCCATGTGAAGAATGGAGAGAGAGGATAGGGACTACTTTTTTTCTAATCCCATGCGTGTGAGAGAGAGGGCAAATGGCAGCATGAGAGAGAACATATTCATCTCGTTGTAAAAGAGGCTGGGAGAGAAGAGAGAGTAAATAATGGTGTATTCCATGAGAGAGAGAGAGCAGTGTTTAAGTCTTGGGGAGGAGAGAGAGCGGTTGTGAGAAAGCCGAGAGAATGGAAGAGATTCACGTGCCCACCCCTTTTAGCAGGACTACAGGACTTGACATGCCTATGTGAACAGTAGCCTAGGAGGCATATCACTCCGCAGCGGTGTATTTGCATTGATCCACCTGACATGCAGCTGCAGCTGTCAAAACAATGCACATATCTCGATGTACCCAAGTCATGTTTGAATGGACACGATAGAGGGTACCGTGAAGCTAGCTCGGCCTAAAAAAAACTGCTCTCCAGAAGAAAACACGTAGATGATCTACAGGAAATCTTGCAGCAGAGTGCACCAAAACATCCCCGCGCCTGATATAAATAATAAACAGAAGAGACCTGATGATTCTAGACGAACGACATGTACTAATATCTGGTCACTGACCTGCAGAATTAGTTTCTAATAACGCACGATGGAAGTTGACACAACCAAGGTCGATATGTCCGAGTGGTTAAGGAGACAGACTTGAAATCTGTTGGGCTACGCCCGCGCAGGTTCGATCCCTGCTGTCGACGTTTTCCTTTTTTGTCTTTTGTTCTCTTCCTTTTTCTTGTCAGGGCTTACTGGCTGCACAAACTGAGAAATCAGAGCCACCTTCATTCAGAAATCAGAACACTGCGCTCTTCAAGCTGTTGGTGCAAATGAGAACAAAGAGTTCACCATCCTACGGTGTTTCGTTCGCGCAATACATGCATAAACATGTACTCCCATCCGTCCACAAATATAAGATGTTTTGCATATTTCAATAGCGACTACATACGTACTGAAATAAGTAAAACAAACACACTAAATCGTGTCTATATACATCGATTCACGCAAAAGCTAGACAACTTGCATTTGTGATGAACGGGGAGAGTACTTCCTCTATTCCAAAATATAGTGCACCCGCGCTTCTCGAGGTTTAACTTTGACCATAAATTTAACCAACGTGACCGATTGCGGCGGGAGAAAAAATTGTATAATCGAAAACTTCTTTCAAATACGAATTCACTGATATAACTTTTGCTCCCGCCGCAATCGGTGTTGCTAGTTAAATTTATGGTCAAAATTGAAGCATGAGGATAATAAGTATTTATTCTTACAGCTTAGACAAATACAAAATCCCACGCATATCTCATCGTCGGATATCGACGGTCCATGGTGTCGACCGAGAACTCCCCTGAGAAATCAGAGCCACCTTCATTCAGAAATCAGAACACTGCGCTCTTCAAGCTGTTGGTGCAAATGAGAACAAAGAGTTCACCATCCTACGGTGTTTCGTTCGCGCAATACATGCATAAACATGTACTCCCATCCGTCCACAAATATAAGATGTTTTGCATATTTCAATAGCGACTACATACGTACTGAAATAAGTAAAACAAACACACTAAATCGTGTCTATATACATCGATTCACGCAAAAGCTAGACAACTTGCATTTGTGATGAACGGGGAGAGTACTTCCTCTATTCCAAAATATAGTGCACCCGCGCTTCTCGAGGTTTAACTTTGACCATAAATTTAACCAACGTGACCGATTGCGGCGGGAGAAAAAATTGTATAATCGAAAACTTCTTTCAAATACGAATTCACTGATATAACTTTTGCTCCCGCCGCAATCGGTGTTGCTAGTTAAATTTATGGTCAAAATTGAAGCATGAGGATAATAAGTATTTATTCTTACAGCTTAGACAAATACAAAATCCCACGCATATCTCATCGTCGGATATCGACGGTCCATGGTGTCGACCGAGAACTCCCGAAACAAACATGAGCCGTGGACAAGAATTGCGACGATGGGTCTCTGACAAGACCGGACAATACATTCCCTATTTTGTGTACAGGATTATTCACGGTTTGTGATGTGACAAAGGAACGAAATTTTCGCAATATGTCGGCTGGCCTTTTCTGAGCGGCAAGAGTGATCAAGGTGCAGCAGCTCATGCCCGCCTGAGCTCCGAAGAAAACACTACTAACAGATACAGAGAAGTACTTCCCAAAATGCCTTTTTGCTCCCCAGCTCATTTGAGCTCGGTGAACAGTAAAATTTCATTTTTTTATGAAAAAATTCAAAAAATTCTATTTTTTCTGGAGAAACATTGACAAAAGTCCTGTTAATTCGTACAACTTGGAAGCCTGAAGAAGACGAAGAATACAAAGAAGCAACCCGTGCGTGTAGCTTTGGAAGTCTGTTCATCTCGCAGTCATCGCCAACACAGGTGACCCATATACAATTGTGATTTTTCGGGCGCCTAAGTAAGCATTACAATTCCGAACCAACATCACCGTCCTTGCTGACGAAGGGCAGGATAGCGTTCTCATCTTCAGAATGCCCGGCTCTGGTTTGCAGCAAAGAACCCATAGAGAAGTGTCTCTGAACGCCAAAACTTAGCTGATTGACTACGAGAAGATGGATTCTACTTAGTGTCAGACATACACCAAGACTCACGGCATGGAAAATTTTGTGTCGAAGACATTCACGCACCAGCTTTATTGGCACTTGCCATGCTAAGGTTCAGAGTTCTTTTCAGGCAGTTTATCCTACCGGAAAAGCAAGATCCCATATACTCTTTAAACAGATGCACTAAACCTGAATTGATAACAAAATCACTTCTTCAGTACGATCCCCCTAAATACAGAACAACTGATATCGTCCTGTACCCTTTCATAAATCAGGGCATGATTGTCCTGTCACAAAAAAGGCGGTCCGCATGCTACGTGGGTCGCACCGGGTGCGCGACGTACCTGGTACGCCCGACGTGTACGTACATACGATAGCTGGCGTTGGTCAAGCTGTGGTCAAAACACGTTGCATGGCCCACGTGGCATCGGTAAGGCAACTGTTCCCCTGACCGCCCGCCGTCTCCCGAGGCCGCCATTAATGCTGGCATCACTCCGGCGTCGCCCGTCCACCAACCTGCCGCCCGACCTGTGCCTATAAAACCCGTCCCCGCAGGCCCTCTGCTCACCGATGCCTTCTGCCCCCCTCTCTCCCCCTCTCCCCACCGGCACTCTCTTCTCTCTTCCCGCTGGCGACTATGGCGTCAATGAAGGAAATATACCCTAGAGGCAATAATAAAGTTATTATTTATTTCCTTATATCATGATAAAAGTTTATTATTCATGCTAGAATTGTATTAACCGGAAACATAATACATGTGTGAATACATAGACAAACAGAGTGTCACTAGTATGCCTCTACTTGACTAGCTCGTTAATCAAAGATGGTTATGTTTCCTAACCATGGACAAAGAGATGTCATTTGATTAAACGGGATCACATCATTAGTTGAATGATCTGATTGACATGACCCATTCCATTAGCTTAGCACCCGATCGTTTAGTATGTTGCTATTGCTTTCTTCATGACTTATACATGTTCCTATGACTATGAGATTATGTAACTCCCGTGTGCCGGAGAAACACTTTGTGTGCTACCAAACGTCACAACGTAACTGGGTGATTATAAAGGTGCTCTACAGGTGTCTCCAAAGGTACATGTTGGGTTGACGTATTTCGAGATTAGGATTTGTCACTCCGATCGTCGGAGAGGTATCTCTGGGCCCTCTCGGTAATGCACATCACTTAAGCCTTGCAAGCATTGCAACTAATGAGTTAGTTGTGAGATGATGTATTACGGAACGAGTAAATAGACTTGCCAGTAACGAGATTGAACTAGGTATTGGATACCGACGATCGAATCTCGGGCAAGTAACATACCGATGACAAAGGGAACAACGTATGTTGTTATGCGGTCTAACCGATAAAAGATCTTCGTAGAATATGTAGGAACCAATATGGGCATCCAGGTCCCGCTATTGGTTATTGACCGGAGACATGTATCGGTCATGTCTACATTATTCTCGAACCCGTAGGGTCCGCACGCTTAAGGTTTCGATGATAGTTATATTATGAGTTTATGCGTTTTGATGTACCGAAGGTTGTTCGGAGTCCCGGATGTGATCACGGACATGACGAGGAGTCTCGAAATGGTCGAGACATAAAGAATGATATATTCGAAGCCTATATTTGGATATCAGAAGTGTTCCGGATGAAATCGGGATTTTACCGGAGTACCGGGAAGGTTACCGGAACCCCCCGGGAAATATATGGGCCTTAGTGGGCCTTAGTGGAAGAGAGGAGAGGTAGCCATTGATGGGCCGCGCGCCCCTCCCCTCCCTTGGTCCGAATAGAACAAGGAGAGGGGGCCGGCCCCCCTTCCTCTCCCCCCCCTCCGCGAATCCTATTCCAACTAGGAAAGGGGGGGGGAGTCCTACTCCCAGAGGGAGTAGGACTCCTCCTGGCGCGCCTCTCCTGGCCGGCCGCACCCCCCCTTTGAGCCTTTATATACAGAGGCAGGGGCACCCCCTAGAGACACAAGTTGATCCACATGATCATATTCTTAGCAGTGTGCGGTGCCCCCTTCCACCATAGTCCTCGATAATTTTATAGCAGTGCTTAGGCGAAGCCCTGCGACATTAGTACATCAAGATCGTCACCACGCCGTCATGTTGACGGAACTCTTCCCCGACGCTTTGCTGGATCGAAGTCCGGGGATCGTCATCGAGCTGAACGTGTGCTAGAACTCGGAGGTGCCGTAGTTTCGGTGCTTGATCGGTCGGGGGCCGTGAAGACGTACGACTACATCAACCTAACGCTTCCGTTGTCGATCTACAAGGGTACGTAGATCACACTCTCCCCCTCGTTGCTATGCATCACCATGATCTTGCGTGTGCGTAGATTTTTTTTTGAAATTACTACGTTCCCCAACAGTCAAGTGGCGCTGGCAGTAGCCAGCAGCTCCAGCAATAGCGGCCCTCCATTTGGGCAGCGCCTGGCCGTCGAGCCTGGGCACGTCGGAGACGGAGGAGCCTCGATTTCGGCCCCTTGGTGCCGCCGGGGTGCTGTCTTCCGAAGGAGTGGAAGATCACCCCGACGGGTACCAGACGAGGGGTCCCTGCGCGACGCCGGAGGAGTGCCGCCGCCACATCGATGGCCAGTGGAACAACACCGTCCGTCATCGCTTTTGGGACGATAAGAGCTATTGGGAGGTCATCGGCGAGCTCTGGCTAGCCGGCAATAGGTTCTTCGTCGCCCCCGCATTGTGCGCCATGCTCCGGCACTCGCACCCTCCGCTCCCCCTGCCCTTCCCATCATGGAACTCTCGCCGGAGCAGATCGTGCTCCGTGAAGACGGCGACCCCGACGACACCGTCGGATACCTCGTCGCCCTTCGGGCGTCGCAGGCGACGGCGGCAGCAGAGGAGATGGAGGCCGCGGAGGTGGCGGTGGCATTGCAAGCAGATGAGGTGGCGGCATTTGATGTGATGGAGAAGGACAACGAGAACGTCAACTGGGCCGCCGCCTGCCGAAGCAGCGACGACAACGGCGGTGGTGCAGGCGACGGCGGTGCGGTCGAGATCATCGACCTCACTGTCTCCAATGAAGACAAACATATTAGGATTTAAATTTCACAGTTTTTTTTAAAATATTTATGTTTAATCAAATTTCATTATGCTTGAATGCAATTTGGATATGTTCGAACTTTATTTATTAGAAAAGGTTATAAAAATATTTTAAAATATATTTGACAAAAAAGAGGAATGAAAAAATGAAAGAAAAAATAAAACAATAATAGAAAAAAAAGGAAGAACAAAAGAGGCCGGCCAGCAGTGCGGAAGGTTATGCTTTTGGGCTAGGCAGTTGTAGTCGGGCAGATGGGCCGTGGCCGTTTCTTTTTAGATTTATGAGTTCTAGTTTGAGGGGTGTCTGCGGCCGCGTTGATGGAAGGAAGCAGAGACGGACCTAGAGGAAAAAAAAGACCCAATGTCCTAACATATGATCATCATATTTTTCATCTAAAAATGAGGTGTCACACTATATTTTGCATAAAACTTACAAAGAAAACATCTTGCATATTCTAAAAAAAACATCTTGCATCCGATATCCTGTGCACCCGGGTAACTCAACCTAGGCATGCCTTGGATGGCCGTGTGCCTGCTGTCGGTGGACGCGTCCAGTCTTCAACACAGGATTTTAAGTGGTCAGATTTGTCCACGCACCCCCCACACAAAAAAAATGATTTGTCCATGCACAGGGAATCCACGAGAACGTTTTTTTTTTTTTTGCGATGAACGAGAACGTTTCTTCTGCTCATGAACATCGGCACATGAACGTACGCAGGGGCACATGCATGTATGCTGGGGCGCGTGATACACGAGGAAACATACTGATAGGCGGGACATGATTTCATGATGGATAACACGTACGACTGCTACACGAAACGGCAGCATGCCACGCGATTCACGTCTCCATCGACTAGTAGCTAGGTAGTACTCCCTCCATACCAAAATTCTTGTCTTAGATTTATCTAAATACGAATATATCTAGTTATATTTTAGTGTTAGATACATTCGTATCTAGACAAATTTAAGATAAGAATTTTGAGACGAAGGGAGTAGTAAGGAACCATAGCTAAAATTTGGCACACCACGTGCAGATCAGTGTAAGGGACCCTGGCCTACCACGCACTTCGTCTCTCCTAAAATAAGCGTCTCGGCTTCATACTAACTACTATCTTCTTTGCGAATCAATCTGTGGTTGAGTTGGTTAGGTAGACAGTGGTATCCCTAACCCACCAGGATTCAAATCCTGGTGCTCGCATTATTCCTGGATTTATTTCAGAATTTCCGGCGATGCGCTTTCAGTGGGAGGAGATGTTCCCGTCGACGACGAGGCGCCTACGGTGACTTCATAAATCTCAAGATGATATGCCGGCTCAGTCTCTCGGAGGTGCTCATAGGGATAGGGTGTGCGTGTGTGCGTTCATAGGGGTGAGTGTATGCGCATGTATATGAGCGCTTGTGTCTGTACTGATGCTCAAAAAAAAACTACTATCTTCTTTCTGATTTAGACTAGTCATAATGGATTGTAACTTAGACTAATAACATGTATATGTTTTTAGTCTTTGTTTTTTCTTTAGGAAACTTTCGGTCTATTCATCAATTTTCAAGGTAGTACAAAGAACATTAGTCTATGTAACTACCTATACAGTGGGGAGTAATATATATGTGGTGTCATGAAATACTTTATTTATTAGGTTGTAAACTCATCTTGTCTTGTTATGTGTGATGTTACAGTAACTAGCTACGTTAGCACATGTCTCTTTTTTCTCATTAATTACTCGTGTCATCATCTGTTTTGCCTAGAGATGTGTGATGCTATCACATATGTTACACCCACTATGGGTAGTCTTATAGGCTCAATTCAAAAATCTCATCAACCAAGATAGATGAGTGGTGGAATAATTTTTGTAGTTTGCAAAAGCACTCAATTGATACACTCATTTTCCTCAAAAAATTATGTTTACCAATGCATTAATTGCAATGCATGCATGCATAAAGTATATGCATTGGTTAATTTTCTTTTAATCCTTGCATGCAGTGATTTAAGGCACCTTAAAATTTGAACGTGTGGTAAGAAACCATCAAATTGACACTCATAAAGTGAGAAATCTAAAATTTTAAGATAAGCCCTATAAACCAAAAAGGAGGGAGTATAATACGAAATTATACTAAAATTGATATACTTATTTTAGGACAGACGAAGTACTATACAATCACAGATACTTTTGTACGATCAGGTCATCAGTTCTGGTGTCCCTTCAAATGGGTACCAAAATAAAAGGAAACGATTCAAAGTCCTACTTCATGTAATTAATTATTCTACTAGTATACGGTATATAAAAACTAAAGGAAGTCTCAGATATTCAATTCGTTGCCCAGGCTCATCTACCATCTGGTGAACACTAAATTCAAAAAAGATACTAAAAACTAAAAAAAATCTATTTTTTTTGGCAAGTTCCAATGCGGGGTGTTCATGTCAAATTTTAGCTTGTTCAAATATCTAAGAAGCTCATGGCAAAAAAGATAAAATCGATCAAAACAGTACGTGAACATTAAATTTTCTTACAACCTCAACATTTGTCTTTTTTGCTGAGAGCTACTGAAATGTCCAAACATCATGGAATTTGGCACGGACTTCACACATATGAACATCTAACATCACAAAACAATTCGTTTTTTTTTTGCAATCTTTTACTATTTTAAATGAATTTTCTGTTCATTTCTGGTGAGATGCACACGAGAGCCAAAACACCGTATCCGTCCCATACAAACACAATACAAGTTTATGATAGTATGTAGCACTCCCTGAGACAACTAACGTCATCGTTCGACCGACACCCAACAAAACAGGGGAAAAAACTTAGCCTTTTTAGAGTATTTTCGAAGATTTGCATCTAACCTTTTTCTTCTCTCTAGTCCTTCGACACATTAAAATGCAATACATATGTGTTCATAAACCAAAGCAACTTCATCACAATCTAGATGTTTAGAGTGAGTCATCCAAGAAGACCCCTAGATAATCTCACATTAAATGTTGGCTGATACTACCCTGAGACGTGCTTTGATCAAAACCAAAAAGGAGAGGAAACCAAGATACCCATCCATTGTACATATAAAGCTAGTGAAAAACATAGAATCTCTACTCTTAATGTCTCAGTTGGTAGGTCGCGTTCCGGATTTTATTTTCGTCCCACCTCACCCGGTCTTTTTTGGTACTTCTTTGGTACTTGCTCCCACCTCCCGCTCAGCCGAGACGGTTTATTTTCATACTCCCTCCCACCTTCCAGGTAGTTCCCTCCACGCAAAAAAAATCGAACCAACCAATCTCTACTCCTAATGAAGTAGTTGGTAGCCTCGTACGGTTTATTTTCGTCCCACCTACCATGGTTTTATTTGGTACCTGCTCCCACCTCCCAATTTTGTCGGTTTTTTTTCATCGGTTTTTTATTCGCCCCCCTCCCATTGGCCGGACAAACCCAACATTTATTTGGTAACACAATGAATTCACATATGGTGATTGATTTCTTCTTTGGTAACCCAACTAACGGATGGTAATCAATCTTCAAATATCAAAACCAAACATACAAGGCAACAATTAATTCATTTTTTCTGACCGGTTATTTTTCGTCTCCCCTCCCACATACCTTTTCGCTTCACCGCCCACATAAACCCATCGGATTAGTTACCATATAAAAGAATTAATCACAATCAATCAAGCATTGATGGGATATTTCCTTACATTGATGTGATTTTCATTTCTTATCATGAATCATACACGTCAAAAAAAGGTACAGCATGCGAGTATCGTGGGCACATGCCCTACAAATCCGAAAATGCCTATAAAAATTAAATCAGAATCTCTACTCCTAATGTCTCAGTTGGTAGGTCGCGTTTCGGGTTTTATTTACGTCCCACCTCACCCGGTCTTTTTTGGTACTTCTTTGGTACTTGCTCCCACCTCCCGCTCAGCCGAGACGGTTTATTTTCGTACTCCCTCCCACCTTCCAGGTAGTTCCCTCCACGCAAAAAAAATCGAACCAACCAATCTCTACTCCTAATGAAGCAGTTGGTAGCCTCGTACGGTTTATTTTCGTCCCACCTATCATGGTTTTATTTGGTACCTGCTCCCACCTCCCAATTTTGTCGGGTTTTTTTCGTCGGTTTTTTATTCGCCCCCCTCCCACTGGTCGGACAAACCCAACATTTATTTGGTAACACAATGAATTCACATATGGTGATTGATTTCTTCTTTGGTAACCCAACTAACGGATGGTAATCAATCTTCAAATATCAAAACCAAACATACAAGGCAACAATTAATTCATTTTTTCTGACCGGTTATTTTTCGTCTCCCCTCCCACATACCTTTTCGCTTCACCGCCCACATAAACCCATCGGATTAGTTACCATATAAAAGAATTAATCACAATCAATCAAGCATTGATGGGATATTTCCTTACATTGATGTGATTTTCATTTCTTATCATGAATCATACACGTCAAAAAAAGGTACAGCGTGCGAGTATCGTGGGCACATGCCCTACAAATCCGAAAATGCCTATAAAAATTAAATCAGAATCAATCAAGCATTGCTGGTATATTTTACTTGTTTTGATGGGATTTTTGTACACGGTACCATTAACTCGATCCTCCCACCGCTGCCCTCCTCACGAGCCTGGACGGCCGATCCTCTCGACGTCTACCCTCATGTGTCCTCTCGCCGCCATCATCTTCTTCTCTTCGATCTTCTTAACTAGGAGGACTCCTCTGTGCCCCAGGCCCTGGCCGACGCTGGCCACTCCTCGGTACTCCACCCGCGCCATCACATCCGACGCAGGCGAAACTCCAGCCGATGCCACGGGATCCACATCCTACGCTCGTCGGCCATCTTCCACTCCGGCTGCTGCGTGGTGCCGCCGCTGCGGGAGGCAACCTGGCAGGGGCAGACGTAGCCGTCCTCGTGCAGCCCGACCCATGCGTCTAGCTCGGCGGCGAAGTAGCCTCGGCCTCTGAAAGGCAGCATCCACTCCCCATGGCGCCTCCACTTGCAGCTCCTGGTGTCGACGGAGTACGTGCCGCAGACCGCCCTGCTCCACGAGGACACGAATATGGTGCGCCCGTCCGGGTGCAGCGCGTAGGAGAAGATCATCTCGTCCTTGGTGAAGGGCGTCGGCATGCTTTTCCAGGACCAGTAGGTGGACAGCAGGTCGTCGTCTTCCGTCGTTGGTGGCTTCGCCATCGCCTCAAAGGACACATGCCGCTCCATGAAGTGGAAGGCGAACGCGTACAGCGCGTCGCCGGCGCTGGAGGTCAGGAAGGTGTTGGAGCCACAAAGCAGTGCATCTCGAATGGGAGGGCCGACGGGCAGTCCGGCGGTGTCAGTGTCGTAGAAGAGGGTTCCAGCATGTATGTTGCTCGTGGCGATGATGTTGCTGCCTAGGGCTGCGAACTACATGGCACGACCACGCTCAGGTGACACTAGCCGGAGGACAGGGGGGGCGCTGAGGTCGGGACTGTCGGCATCGATCTTGCGGATGGTGAAGCCCTTGTGCCAGTCGTCTAGAACCAGATAGAGGCTCTTCTCCTTGTTGCCGCTGCGGTCGTGGTAGTAGTTGGGCTCATCCTCCTCGCCCTGCCTTCTTTGCTTAGACATCCCGCCCCCGACTGACTGAATTCTGAAGTATATACCAGAAAAACACGTACGCAGACGAAAACACTCGAATAGATTGGACGTAGCTGGCTAACCACGGTTGATGTAGTATCGATCTACTAGAAGCAACACGGGTACGCGCAAGCAATTGATACACACGGGCATGCCTCGTGCCCGCTGATCTTTCTATTGGTCTCTGGGTGTACTGTTTATAGGGGTGCAGGGTAATACGTATATATAGCTATAGCTAGGACTTGCAACATAACCGATTCGGGACGGAACTACTGATCCTACTTGGTGATGGATTCCTGCACAAGCCGGACATGAGACGTGCTTTTTTTCTTGAGGGAAACGCCGCCACCGCCGCCGCCAGCGCGGAACCCTAGGGCAGGGCGCTAGGATCCCCAAAGCAGGGCGGGCAGCAAGGAGCGGCGCAAGGAGGCCGTGTCGGTCGTTCCCGCCACCAGCGCTAAACCCCAGGTATTTACGTTCCGTGTCCTCCCCGCACTCTACGCTGATACATCAGCGAGGAGCTGACGGTGGAAATGCTACTCCTCCCCGAACTCTATGATGCTTGATTCGATCTCGTGGAATGGAGCCATGACGGTGAGCAAGGCTATTGAGTTTGCTCCTAACGCCGGCTTGGGCGATGGGTGGGACGAATGCGAGCAGCGACCAACGGCGGACATGGACTCAAGCCAGCACAGGTCCACGGCGGTAGAGGAGAGACACCACCCACCACCCATTGATGCAGTGAGGAGTGTGGTGTTCTACAGTATGGTAATTGGTAAAAGTTTTTGGTCCTATAATATCAGAGAGAGAGAGAGCATATTACATAAAAATAACGCTGAGAATTTAGATGCATTGTTTGTCACGGAGCCGTGACTGGCCAATTTACATGAAATTAATTCCCTTAGTTGTGGTGGCAAATATAATACACCTAATCCATATTGTTATGCACTAGCGCGTGTGTGTGAGATAGATGGATTATGGTCTCATATTCAATAAGATGGATATGTGCGTGTGTTAGAGAGAGAGAGGGGGGGAGAGGGGGAGAGACAGTGAAGAAGAGGGACGGAAAGAGTGTGTGTGTGAGGATTTGATGGTAAAAAAGGTCGCCAATGTCACTTGATATGTATGAGAATATTAAATGTAATATTAACATGATTAATATTAAACTCTTAAAGTTACGGAAATGTTACCCGTTGCAACGCACGGGCGTTCTTCTAGTTCTCCTAGAAACCAAGTGTTGGTAGCGCCACTACAACATCATCTTTGACAAACTGGTGGCATAGCTTGCCACATAAGGTACTACCACCACCATGGGATTACCATCAAACTCCACACTTCAAAGTTTTGCGGTTGAAATTTTTCTGGGAGTGCTTGAAAGATTATATAGCAGCTCTTAATATTAGTTTAAAAAGTGGGCCAACAATAGTGTTTTCCTGCAAAGCAAAGATCGGAAAAGAGCCCCAGGAAAATTACTCTCAGAACTTCGCAAATTACTTTGGACTGGGACAACAGATCATTTGAGCCAAAGTGTAGAGAATGGACCATATCAAAAAAAGAATCACCACTTATTTTAAATCGAACTCTGAGGACATCCGAAGTGGACAATCTTAAAACCAATACCCATCGACCATGTAGAGCCCTCGGATGGGATGCAGAAGCCTCAGAGCAGCGAGGTAGAACCCTCAGGTGCGAAGCGGAGAACCCTTAGAGCGGTCAGGTAGATCCCTCGAAGTCGCCTCAAATTTTGTAGGCATATGCTTTGAGGGTATGACCTCTTCAATCGGAGGTTCATTGATTGGCTGCCCGGAGGCTAAGATGATCTTGGCTCAGATTTGTTCCACGCAGATCCTGTTCAACAGAAGAGGCAGCGCCTCGTTCGACTGCAACCTCAGCTACAACATGTTTTTGAGCATGTCCGCCCCAAGCTAGCGCGCTAGACTTGTGTTTCTACGAGAAACTGGCGACTCGGCACCACTCATGGATGTCGTCACTCGGACTCTCCAAGCCAGCAGTCCATCGCACTAGATTCCTATGGCGCGTACAATCACATAGTATTCACATTCTTTTTTGAAAGCCTAAATACAATTTCTGAAAGTTAGAAAATAGAAAAAATCCAAAAGTGGAAAGGTGCTAGTTAAACCCATGCAAACGCTGGGTCCGGCCAGGTTTCAGGACGGGCTTGTAAAAGCCTTACCTTCCTTTCTCAAGCCCGAGCCTGGCCCGAAGCCCAAAATACATTCTGTTTTCAAGCCCGAGCCCGGCTCAAAATCAAGCCGGAAGCCCGAAAGGCCGATTCAAACGTTGTTTTCTAGTGTATACACATTCGAGCCTGACCTGAAGCCCGGAAGCCTGGCCCAAAATACAAAAAATGAGAAGCCCAAGCCCGGCCCAAACTACCATCTTGGCTGCAAAACAAGGCCCAAGCCTGACCCAGGTTTTTCGGGCCGGGCTTTCCATGCCCAGGTCTAAATCTAATGCTAGTGTGTGACAAGGATTGAACACCATCGTGGTAGGATGGATGCTACTATATATGCAAGCAACAGCTCTTAGCCTCATACGAGTCCCAAGAAATCTTGATCGCGAGTGAGCCAATGGGCAGCATCGAGCACATGGAAGCTGCCGGCACTGTACGGATCGTATCCCGGCGCATGGTCCGGCCGTCCAGCGGAGGCGGCACGCCGCCGTCGGAGGTCATCCACCTAACGCCCTGGGACCTCCGCCTCCTCACCATAGACCACATCCAGAAGGGCATCCTCCTGCCCAAGCCCCCCGTCGGCGGCAAGCGCCTCGTCGGCGCCCTCGCGTCCTCCTTGGAGCGCGCCCTGGACCGGTACTGCCACTTTGCCGGCCGTCTCGCCGTCGAGGAGCTCGGCGACGGGACTGTCACCGTCGCTCTGCGCTGCACAGGGGAAGGCGCCGAGCTCGTCCACGCGTCGGCGCCCGGCCTGGCCGTCGCGGACCTCGTGGGCTCGATGTACACCCCGTCGCCGGTGGTCTGGGACTTGTTCTCGCTGAACGGTGTGCTTGACGCGGACGCGGCCATCGAGTCTCTCCCCGTGCTGTCTGCGCAGGTGACTGAGCTCGCCGACGGCGTGTTCGTTGCCGTGTCCATGAACCACTCCGTCGGCGACGGCACCTCCTTCTGGGAGTTCTTCAACGCATGGTCGGAGATCCACCGACACCAAGCCGACGTCAATGTCAACGGCCTAAACAAGATGAAGATGGTCTCGACGCCGGCGCCGGTGCTTGCGAGGTGGTTCGTCGAGACGAGCCCGGTGCCGATCCCATTGCCGTTCAGCAAGCTGCAGCACGTCCTCCGGCGGTTCGAGCTCCCGCCAGTGCGCGAAGGCTTCTTCACCTTCTCCGCCGCGAGCGTGAAGAAGCTCAAGGCGAGGGCGAACGGCGAGATGGCGGGCGTCGCCACCGCGCCCATCTCGTCGCTGCAGGCCCTGCTCGCGCACCTCTGGCGGGCAGTGTGCCGAGCGCGGCGCCTCGCAGCGGGGCAGGAGACGTTCTACGCCGTCATCATCGGGTGCCGGGGGCGCGTGCGCGGCATCCCGCCGGGGTACGTGGGCAACGCGGTGGTGCCCGGCAGGGCGGTGTGCGCGGCCGGGGAGGTCCAGGAGAAGGGGCTGGGGTGGACGGCGTGGCAGCTGAACCGCGCCGTGGCGTCGTTCGACGAGGCGGCGCTGAGGGCGTTCCTGGAGCGCTGGGTCCGGGAGCCGACGTTCGCGTTCACCGGGGACCTGTCGGCGGTGGCGGCGGGGGGCGCGGGGCTGGAGACCGGGAGCTCGCCGCGGTTCGACGTGTTCGGGAACGACTTCGGGTGGGGAAGGCCGGTGGGCGTGCGGAGCGGCCTCGGCGACAAGACGGACGGGAAGGCGACGGTGTTCGAGGGGCCGGAGCGGGGAGGGAGCATGTCGCTGGAGGTGTGCCTGGCGCCGGCCGCGCTCGAGAGGCTGGTCGCCGACCACGAGTTCATGGACGCGGTGACCCTTCCCGCGCGCGTGTGACCCTTCCAGCTGATGAGGGATTGCTCGGTGTAGTGTCGCGTGCGCGTATGCATGGCCATGTCATCACGTCAAAACATTCTCTCGTGTATCCTCTATTTTTCTCCATGGCCATGCAGCTGCACGATTTATTTAGAATCACAAGAACTTCTAGCACAGGCGCGTGTGGCACACCATTTACTTACCTTCGACAACGTGAGAAGGATACTGATGCAAATCCGGCAGCTAGCTGAATGCAGCTGCGTAGCCAGCCAATGGTCCTGCCCCGGGCCAACTGTGGTGTTACAGTGTTTACCAGTGATGAATAGCGTTACTACGTCTACAGTTAACAATGGTCCTGCCCCTGGTTGCCTTGGGCCTTTCAGCAATCAGCGAGGATCACTGAATATGGGTTCCAGATCTCCGTACCACCATTACGGGCGTGTTTGGTTGCTTTCTCGCTGCAACCTAGCTAGCTCTGTCTGGCTCAACGGAGGCTGGTTGAGGAAATACAGGTGAAAAACTAACATCTGCATATTGCTTGATTGCTCGTATCTAGTCCTCTTGCATTAGGGAAACAATTTTGGCATAGTGTTTGATTGCCTGCATTGGCTCAGATCATGCAACTCTACGGTGTTTGGTTGTATACACGGGATATGATTAAGAACTAACACTTACACTTAACACACACTGTGACTCGCGACTACGGTGGACGGTGACCGCGGCGCCATGGTGAACTAGTTGCTAGTGCCGTCGCCGCCGCAGAGAAAGTCCGTGTGAAGGAGCGCTGAGGAAGAGGACAGGGGAGGAGAAATGTAGTGCGTGTCGGACCATGACGACTGCGGTGGACGGTGACCGTGGCTTCGTGTCCAACATGAGACAAGCATGGAGTCATGCACGAGTGACCCCTTCGGCGGCATGGCGAACTAGTTGCTAGCCTCATCGCTGCAGAGAATGTCCGCACGGAGACAGAGGACATAGGAGGATAATTGCAGTGCTCCCGCCATGGCAGCGTCAGTGCAGTAGGACGAGAGCGAGGAGACCGAAAAGACCGACGCCGTAAACGACTCAAATGTAGTAGAACGCGAGAAAGGAAGTCAAGAGAAACGGCGCCAATGTCGATAGGGACGAATAGGAGGGCTCTGAGACAGAGGACAGAGTAGAAGAAATACAATGTGCGCGCCATGGCGGCGTCAGTGAAGTAGGATCATGGAGAGAAGGCCAAGATGAACGATGACGCCACTGCATCAAGAAGCGAGAGAGGAGATCGAGAGAAACCACGCCGGCCCCAAGGAATGATTAAGCAGTGTCTTATCACACCATACATATGCATATGTAGAATCAGGAGGAAGATGTAGATCTTTTCGTTTACGATCGTCGAACAGAAAATTTGCAACACGAATGTCATGTGAAACTACGAGATTAGGCTGCCGGTCAAAGAAAATTTGCAACGGTTGATCGCACGTGACGAATTTGATAAAATTCGTCCAAAAAAGCTCCAAACGTGAACAGAAAATTGAGCATTTACGGTCGACGAAACTACGAACCAATCGCAAAAATGAAACCATAACATTGATGTGCATCTTTTATGTGTAGAGCTTATCTCGAATCGAAGTACCGTTGTGTAGATTAGAAGGGATAAGGAAGAAAGGAGCTTTATGGAGGTACAGACTGTATACTACTTGCATCCCTCAGCCTCCTCTCGTGCAACGGGCCCACACATGTGCGCTTGCTATGGCTCAGCTCAGCCTAGCTCATTGAAAACTGTCGATCTGAACGTTTCCAGCGAGACAGACCCAAAGATGAACACAGAGTTCCAAACAGCCCAGTTTTTCCCCGCACGGGTCTGGTTGGGCATAATGCAGGCAATCAAACACGTCCTACATGTTTGAACAATCTCTAGGCAGTCAGGACTCCAGTATCACCTGTGAGTAGCCCTGGGCGTTCGGTTAATATGGTTTGATAAGTATGGTTATTTGGTAAATATGGTATGAAATTATACGGTTCAGTTTTGGTATTTACTATAATATTTTGGTACGGTTTCATTAAATACCACACAAACCAAAGTTGACGCGAGTTTTTGAATTGACCAGACAACTACACGCCACATGGCAAGTCAACACATATTTTTTTTTTTGTAATTTACATCAAGTTAGACAGTAGCATAGCAAGTTAGCAATAGCTGAACCAACACAGGTTACGCTGTGTTTTTAATTATGTGACGTGTAGACTGTAGTGTGTTTAGTTGGAAAAATGTTTGTAAGTGAGTATGTCATCTTCCTTGTGTATATGAAAAAAAAACAAGTAGGCAGTACGCCCAGTACGGCTGTCATGCAGCGACAGTTACATTTGCACACGCAGCGACCGTACCGTTAACCACTAATGATATTAACCGTTTATTCAGTTCCGGTTCGGTTCTTCAGTTCGGTAACCAAATGCCCAGGCCAGTGAGCAGCCAAAAACGTCCGGCCATCTCCAGCCCATGCTTCAATGCCAGTGCTTCTGCCGTTGGATCATCCAGTGAATAATGGAGCTATTTAATTAGGGGAATGAATCTTCATGCGCACCTTTTGTAAATGTATATTCCACAAATTATATATCATGGCTAAACTACATTTAGTCAAGTTATATAATTTCTCAACTTTTACTTGGTATATATACCGGTTCTTGGAAGAGTCCTCGGTAGCTCATCAGCCCGAGAAATCATATGAACTGCATTTTGGAGCTAGAAATCATATAAAACTGCCTACCCAGTTCTTCTAATGAAGTGATGGATCAAATATACGTTGACGTTAAACATTCGTATTTACGCACCCTCTGTTGCAATGAGCTAAGGATTTGTTGCTGCAACATTAATATATTCTCTCATTTTAGGAAACATTAATAATGTATTCACTTGCACGTAAGTAGGTCAATTTTACCATCACGCTACGAACAGTAAAGGGACTACCATGACCATTTGCTTGGAGGAATGCATTCTTGGGATCTCCTGGGAGGAAAGAGCATATTAGCATATGTTGCTATGCACATTCTTTTTCCGAACACTACACAGAATATTTTTGTATTCTTAATGTAATTATGTGAAGAAAGCAAATGGCTTAGGTCAAGAGACATGCAACATTTTCTAGCCCATGTGAACGCACGGGATCATGACTAGTAAATAAAACTGATGACTTTAGATGAACGACACGTACTCCTTCCATGACAAGTTGAAAACTGATCCACAGAAATTTGGTCACCGACCGGTATTAGAGAGAGATCTAGTGCAAAATGTCGGGCTATAAGGGACAAGGTATGTCTAGGAAGGGAAGAGAAGTTTATGTTAAATATGTACTCCAAGCCACACCGACATATGCCATGCGTTGCTTCCAATTCACCAAGAAATTATGCGGGAGTCTAAAATCCATCTCTTCAAACTTTTGGTGGGGAGCAGAAAATGGCAAACGCAAAGTGTATTGGGTTGCGTGGGATAAGATGGGTAGAGGCAATAGTGTGGGAGGTCTAGGATTCAGGGACTATGAAGCATTTAATAAAGCACTCATCGCAAAACAAGCCTGACGAATTCTGATGCAGAGCATCCTATGGACATCACCATGTCAAGAGTTCATTCGGCAAGTAACACGTGCGACATCCACTTCACATACATAAAGGTGAATCCTCTCCTTTACACGTACTCACTTGACCCTTTCGAGGATGGTATACTACTTGACCCTCCATCGTGCATGCATAGGTATTGTCAGAGCTTCACGAATGACGAGAAGAAGTGCAAGCGCCAAGGATCACCTACACCATCCGCGAGGGAAGCATGGAAGAGAAGGAAGAAGAAGCCTGGACAAGCTTTTGGAAAGCCCGGAACTTCCGGCCGCTGCCCGGAACCTCCGGCCATCCCGGAGCTTCCGGCCTTGCTGCACCGAAGCCGTCCAAGAGTGTGCCAACTCTCTGGATAGCCCGGACCCTGCCCGGACCTTCGCCCGGAACCTCCGGCGCCCGGACCTTCCGGCCGTCCCCGGAACTTCCGGCCCTGCCTGCGCGCAGACACTCGGGCCGAAGCCCATGTACCCTTTCGCCCCTCACTCACCCCTTCGTGGACCTAGACTATATATACTCCTCCACCTCCTCCTTTCTAGGGTAGCGTTGGTTTAGCTCATACTTAGAGATAGAGCTTCGCTCATCCACATCGGATTTACTCCTCGTGAGAGACCGCGGCCTCTTCGGAGAAGATCCCTTTGGATTCAAGGCCCCTTCTAAGGGAAGATCCCCTCGTGGATTCAAGACCCCCTCTTGGGCGGCCCCCCTCAAGACCTCCTCACGGAGAAGACCGGCTACCTATGTATCGTCCCTAGTTGATCGTGTACCGTGTATCGTTCCATGTATCCGAGGATCTAGCACATGTGTGATCTATTCATGTTGGTTTGAGTGTTTTCTCTCGTTTTCCCCTTTGTGTTCTTCGTGTTCTTCGCGGGATTCCGCTCCTTTCGTGAAAGATCGGGCCATAGGGTTCTACCCTACATCATCTTGGTATCTAGAGCCACGTTGATCACGATTTCGGAGCCTCCCCTCTTCGTTTTCTAGCCTAATTTTGTTGCGTTCTTCTCTAATTTTGAAAATCCCCACCAAAAATAGCCCCTATTTTTTGTGATTTGTTGGTTTGACGATGTTTTGTTGATTTTGATCCATGGATTTGCTTGGTTTCAAATGGATCTAGCATCTCCCCAAGTTTCCCCACTTTCCATCCATGAAACCGTCCCAATTTTGACCTTGGAAATCAAGTTTTTCCGCCCCCGTTCTTAGATCTGGAATTTAGGGTTCGTCCCGGAAGAAATTCCACGACCCCCGGAACTTCCGGACTCCCCCGGAGCTTCCGGCCCCCGGAACTTCCGTCCTAGCCCCGGAACTTGCGGGCTAAGCAGAAAGTTTACCCCAAAAATCCCCAGACTCCCCGCAGTTTTTCCGCGACCCCCGGAACTTCCGGCCACCCCCCGGAACTTCCGGCCCTAGGCCCGGAACTTCGGGCCTAACCCGAAACATTACATAGAATTTTAGCATCAGCCTTCTTCACCGTTTTCATCACAACTTTTCACTCCGAACTCCGATTTGAGTGTTCTTTGGCTCGTTTTGAAGTTATCGATGTGCCCGAGGACCTCACCTTGGTTTCACCACCTTTTGACACCATCAAATTTTGTGAATTTTGGCATCTTTGCCTAGGGCTTCCACCACATCATCCGCTACACCACCACCGCCTTCCGCAACGTAACCAATTTTGTTCCCCATAGCATTAGCGGTTGTTTAAGTTGTGACTTTGAGTCTCCTAAGGTGTTTCGGCTACTTAGGGACGGTTGTTTCCTCATCAACCACCACCACCACTTTCGCATAGGCTTACCCACCATACAATTCCGCCACCCCAACTTAACCCAATTTTGTTTGTGTTGTGAGTTGTGTCTCCTAAGGTGTTTCGGCTACTTGGGACAGTGCTTCCAACTCCGACACCGTGTATAGTCCACCACCTTACCCTCCATTTCCGCATTGCCTACTCGCATAACCCATCATTGCATTGCCGCAATCCCATTGAGCTTCCGCAACACCACCACCACATCCCGCTACCACCATTTTGACATTTGAGATTTTGAGTTCGTGGTTTTTCCGTTTCCTAAGGTGTTTCGGCTACTTAGGGACGAGTCTCCATCATCTTGGTATCTCCATCAAGATCACCGCCACTCATCATCAACAAGGACGGTAACCTCCATATCATCTTGGTACCGTGATATCCCTCCATTGTATATTTCCTTGCCATTGCATTGATAACCCCTAGCCCATTTTGCGTCACTTGCCTATCGAGACTAGCTATTTGAGTATTGCCGGCAACGTTACTTGTGCACATTAGTGATCATCGAGCTACACCTCCCATTGCATACATACCATACCATAGGTATCATCTTGTTATCATATCATCTCGTGTGCCTCAAGTTTGTTCCCGCATATACACAATAGCTATCTTGGTTTGTGCATTGTGCAAAAGTGGCCATACAAAAAAAGAGAATAAAGCTTTTAAGCAAAGAAAAAGAGTGAACAAAGAGCTTGTAAGCAAGTGCCATAGCATCATACCACAGTGTCATATAAGATCATCTTGGATCATAACACCGGGAACCATATATACATAGCATACTTGGGATAGAAGTTGTTGCATTTTTGTCTCCTATAGGTTGTGCACAAGTGTCGTATCCGCCTATTGAGCAATCGTGCTAGCGTCTCTCTAGAGTTTTGCAACAAGAGCATTTTCCGTGGATTCCACATTTTGAGCTCATTCCTTGGTTGCACGACCCCATTTATCTATCTGTGTGTGTTTCCGTGTGCCACATATTGCTATTGGTCTACTTGTTTCACTTGTGAATTTGTGGATCTCTTTCAACATTATTGGCTCTTGCTAACATTTTGCATAAAAATTTTTGTGCCACTATCCTCACCGAGCTCCACCATAAGCCTTATTTGTGTAGGTCTGAGAAACCGACAAGAATTGATACCAATTGTGCTATTTCCTTGTCCACATTGGAGTGATCATTGATCCACTTTCAACTTCGGTCAAGGTACATTTGGTAGTCGTTCTTCTCTTTCTCCACTCATATTGGCTCGAATCTTGTGATGGATATGCAAGGCATTTCATCTCCGGTCTTCCACAACAACGACGGCGTGTACAACTACATCAACAGCAAGCTTTCCGCACAAAAGGAGGAGCAAGATGCAAGGATGGAGGAGATTCAGACCTTGTTGATCAACCGTTCTTCCCCTTCATCATCCTCAAGGCGGCGACGTTCAAGTCACAAGTCTTCGGAGTGCAAAAATGATGCAAGCGCAAGTCGTCCTCGTCCACATCTCCATGGCGACCACCATCACGTTTGTGATCCACCTCGTCATGAAGGGCAAGTCACCTCCAAGCAACATGTGCACGACGACGACGAACGACATCTACATCGAGCTAAAGCACGACAACGACAACATCATCATGAAGATGCTCGAGATGCGCCTACCTACAAGTCGCAACAAGCCCTACTTCACGCCAAGTCCAAACTTCATGACCACAAGAGAAGACCGCGAGACAAGAACCACCAAGACGGAGCTACGGCTACACCCACCACTTTGGCATCTTCGACAAGTGCTATCAAGGCATCTTCGCCTTCGGATATATGGCATCTTCGCCAACAAGCACCTCAAGACTATGCTCAAGAGAAGCTCCCCAAGCTCAAGTCTGCGACTTCCATGAGCTACTACGACCTCGACATCGACCACACGATTCCTTTCTATGGGACTCAAGAACCCGAGGAGTATCTCGAGTGGGAGCGTTTGATGGACGACTACCTCAAGCTACATCAAGTCCCTCCCGAAGATCAAGTGAAGTGCGCCACAAGGAACTTCCACGACTACGCGTCCACATGGTGGCTTCACACACCTTCAGAGAGCTACGACATGAGTTGGCCCAAGACGAAGAGAGATTTGCGGCGAGAGTTTGTGCCTCCAACCTACACGGAACAACTTCAACGCCAATTGGAGAACACCATCCAAGGATCCAAGTCCATCGACGAGTACTTCAAGGAGATGAAGATTGCCTTGCGATGAGCCGGCGTGGATGACCCCATTTCGATGAAGTTCCACTTCATGATGGGATTGCACAACGACATCTCCAAGACGGTCTTCCTCGAGAACTACAAGTCCCTCGACGACAACTACATTGGTGCTCTCAAGGCGGAACAAGAACTCATGAAGGCCAAAGTTTCTCTAGCCCAAGCTCACTTCGCGACGACCAAGCTCCATGAGCACGAGCATGAGGCTAGTACCACCACGATGTCCAAACCCGACGAGCTCCAAGATGCTACTCCCAAGTTCGACGCCATCCCTCTTTGTGGCATTGACGATGCCGAGTCCTCCGTGACTCTTTTTCAAGACGGTGCGGCGACGAGTACGACTACGTAGACCCTCAAGGACCAAGCTTTGAAGGCGAGCGACAAGGTGGTGAGCAAGGATGATGCTTCCATCTTAGGAGGCGAGAGTGATGATGTGCCATCTTCGGCCTTCATCCACGGCGACGACAACGAGATAGTTGAGCATGGGATTTTCCCTTCGACCACGGCGACATGTGATGATTTGAGTGACTTTAGCCACCATATTGAGAGTGAGAGTGACTTCACCACTAGCCCCATATGTGATGTGTTGCCACAATTCCCATGTGAGGAGAGCCACAACCCCCACCACTTGAGTGAGATGAGTGACTCCACCATATGTGACATTGAGTGCACCTACCATGAGGGAGTGAGTGAAACACCACATAGAGAGAGTGAGATAATTGATAGGTCATGTGAGGCCACTTTCAACACTAACGACTTGACCTCTCCCTCTATTGTGTCTTCTCATTTGGTGCTAGGTCCCATATATGATGATGCGCCGCTTCTCGACGACTTCGTCCTACCTTTGGACAAGACGATGGCCATGGTGGAATATGATGCACCCCCCACATGGTTCCATCACAATGATGATCTTGACCACCATTTGGTCTTTCCCACCTCACCTACACCACTTGAGTGGAATGAACAAGGTAACATAGGTGAAGATGATGCTCTAGTCCCACTAGTGGACATTCATGACATTGATTGCTTGCATGATGTTGATCCCCCTATTGACATGCTTCATGCTAGTATGATTTCCCCATGCGATGATTTACCCATTTATGATGAGTATGATGATTGCCATGTGGAGTCTATTAGTTGTGATGCCATATTACATAGGATTTCTTGTGCTAATTCTCTCGGTCACATCATGGTTGCCAATCCGCTTGAATTGTCATATGCTATGCATGAGATCAATCATATGTCATATTTGCAATCTCTTCATAATGACTATGCATATGCCATTCAAATTAACCCAATTTGCACTTATGGCATAGATGACAAGCCCATGGTTATTGGCATTTGTTTCTCTTGTGATGATATTGATATGCTCCCTTTGCATCATTTATCTCATATGCCATGCCATGACCACCTAGCTTCGGATATGCATTGTTTTGGATATTGTCCATTTTCTCCATATGATGTTTCCATTATTGCTCATGAGGAGACCCCCATAGTTTCCTCATACATTTTAGGAGATTTTTATCACTCCCATCCATTGCATGATCCCAACACTTATGTGCACAATATGCTTCCCATGAATAAACATGCTATTGCTGGGCCATATACTTGTATGCTCAATTTGCATCCCCATCATGTTATACACAATAACTATTCTTTCATGATGGATGACATGTTCTTATACCATGCATCAAATTTCTTTGACGGATGCTTATCTTGTGCTAACTCACACGTGCACATACACATCATGATGGATGATGTGTACATTTACCACACACACAATCTCTTTCGTTTGTGTTTCTTTTGTGTAGGTACCAATGAATACTTGTCAACCTCGCAATCCCATGAGTTGACCAAACGAGCTATAAAGAGCAACGATGACTTGGGATCCCATTGATTGTCTTTCCCACCGCTCTCTTCGCGCAAAGACTTCGCGCAATTCTTCTACATGACCCTCACTTGGCTATGGGTTATTGTCCACTACATACTCTATGCCCATCTTGCCATGTTCACTTTGCATGATATGCTCATTACTATGCTTTTGCCATACATTCGTGACCCATGCTTTGCATTACACATGATGATTGATTCTCATACTTGTATGTGTATTTGCAAGCTTGGTGGAGATATTGCTTGCTATTGCTATGTTTGCTTTGTACCCCATGCCTATGATGATAATTTCATCTTGCTTTGTGTTCGTGCTTGCGATATGTCATGTGCATTGCCTATGCCTATTATTTGCTCTCATGACATGATTGCCATGATTTACTCTAGTATGTTGCATCTTCGCACTACTAGCTTGCACGACTTGATTACTATGCTTGACTTAATTGCCTCACACATGATGAACAATTGCTCTTTCTGTTGTGTTGAGTGCCACACTATCTTCACTACACCCTATGCACGTTATGCTTGGATTGTCTTGCACTTGACCCATGTGTTTAGACACTGCATTTCTTTTGGTGTTGTGAATGATTCCTATGCCTAGCATAGACCTTTCATTGAGCGCTTTGCCCATGTTTTCTATGAATTTGAGGTAGATGCTTCTTCTCTTGTCACACATATTTGCATCACTACCTCACATTCACATGCTAGTCCCCATGATATCTTTGCTTGTGCTCAATTTATGTGCTTATATGCCATGTCACAATCCTTTGTCAAACCATATGCTTTGCATGATGATGACACTTGTTTGGTGAATCACCTCTTGAATGCTTGGTTTCGCACTAACGCTAACCACATTTGTTTTTCCAAGTGTTTGTTGTCTTTGCTCCTTTTGAAGGAATCACGAGACGGTGCGACATTGGAGAGTGCCCATTCACTACAAGAAATATGTCAACTTATGACCACCACTATTGGTCACTGAATGGTCACAAATTTCCATTTATGACCTTTTTGTGACCAAAAACATAAGGTCAAAAGCTGGGCGTCGTAAACTGACTATAGCGACCTTTCTTCTGAAATGGTCGTAGACGTTTATGACCAAAATACGTCTACTGTGGCGTTTTGGTCACTAGCAACCTCCCCAGGCCACGTAGGCATCCAGCGTGGCAATCTGACGTGGCACAAGATTCAGCCCGGTCCAATTCGGTTTTCTACATGGGCCTAGCCCAACAATTCGGCCTTTTTAATGTATTTTTTTCTTGTTAATTTTGACTAGCTACATGGGCTTGGGCCATTAATTCGGCCTTTTTTTTCTAAGATGCAGCCTTTTACAGTCTACTAGTTTTTTTATTTTCATCCTTTTTTTGCCACTTGTCCCACCAATCAGATTGGTCCCACTTGTCATGCTTATCACAAAATTGATCCCACACATCAAAAATTTCAAAATCTATCAAACAACCATTATAACTTGTCAGGTTTCCATTTCACGGGTATTCAAAGCACATACACAATCATTGTTTCGAACAGACCAAAGAGCAAAAAGCACATACAAGTTGGTCCAAAACAATACCGCATTAATCTATTACAAACATTACAGTATATTACAACCCAGATATGCCTACAACTACAACACATAATAGCTACTCTTTGCTGATATGCTTCACAGCTTCGGACATGGATTCACACTTCACCTGTGCAAAAAATTGTACAAGTTACATTCCAGTAAACAAACTGTACAAGTTGACGATTCCCTGCTGCATATACATATCACTTGTGTCATGTTTGGGGGTTCAGAATGTACACAGCATGTTTATGGTAGATGAACTGCAGCTGCTAGGAGTAGTAAAGCAAAGATGTACTGCCACTAATCAGCATAGACATAACATTTTCTCAGAGTTAATGATAGCATATTTAACCGTAAATAACAGAATAATGCAATAAATTGGTATAGAGCAAGGTACTGAGCATAGGCCAGGTCAACAATAAATTGGTACTAAATCTAGAAATCACCATCTAAAATTTAGTTAATGAGACATTTTAGAATCAACTTGACAATTGATAGTAATGTTTGCATAGGACACATCCAGAACTAAAATTATACATAAATGCCTAAATTTCAATGCCTGATGCCCAAAATGTAAGATGATGGTTCTGGAAAAATAGTAAACTTGCAACCAGATTTGAAGAAAAGAAAATAGCAAGGTGCTGCCATGACCAAATCCTAACCAGAATGCATTTAATAAAATGGATTGCTTCTAGCTGCTGTAATGACATGTTCCATCAGGCCATGATCAAGTACTCCAGACCATTGCATGCTTTGCAAAAAGAAATACTAGATGAATCTCACTAACAGGAGCACTAGGTGATTAGTGGAAGTAATCTGCAGATTACACAGTGAACAAGTGAAGAATTTATCTCTCCCTGTGGAAGAACTAAGTTGATCAAGACATGCAGCAGCAGCAGGAGAAGCCTTGCATCATTGGTTTGGTCGGGTCGTCCACCACACTAGCCACCATCACGTACCCGTTGCCATCAGCAACATTGCTCCTGCAGCAGCAACAGATAACCATTTATAAATTAAACGGACCACGTACAAGGTTATACTAAGCATGTAAGTACAGTCCAGCTACACGTACAAGGTTATACTAAGCATGTAAGTACAGTCCAACTATAAAGTGGATGGCAAAGTGTGGCTGCTGTTGTTGCTACTTTAGCCAACTAAGCTAATTAATCTCATCAACCTAATACACTTCTCTCAAAAAAGAAAAAAGCAACTTCAAATATTGAGTACAGCAGCAACATCTACTTGTTACTGGAGTTCCAGTTCAATATTGAGTACAGATCCCTCTAAAATTCCTTGGCACAAGTGCATCACATATTCATCAACTTAGCATCAGAAGTAGTGAGCACGAGAAGAGGGGGAGGGAGATGGAGGAGCTACCTGCCGCGGTCGCAATGGAAGCAGAGGAGCAGACCCCTCTTGCCCCCAGCCCCCTCAAGCAGGACAGGGCTGCCGGCTGGGTGCGCCCCTACTCCTCCACCTCCTCACCCTGCACATAGCAAGTTTCAGATGTTCAGAATAGTGAGATGATTCCATACAAAGTAGAATAGTTGTACTTGGCAATGCACACTAGCTAACAGAATGCCCACAATAAATATTTTGGCTAAACTACTTTCCTTGACAGCTTTACAAATTACAACAATGATTCATCTCACTATTGCTAGAGGAATCAACCCAACCCCTGTTGCTTTCTGACTATTCTATACAAAGTAGAACACTGAACTGGCCCAAGTTGCAGGCTATACTGATCTTTACGGTGTAGATAAACTAAAGAACTAACAAAGATTTAACCGACCCAGAGTGTCAGGTCCCTAATCCAACACCCCCGCTACGCATAGACAAAATTTTGGATACTAGACAAAATTTAGATTTAGATTTTGGAAGGTGATCATCCCATTCAAGTGACCATGCATACTAGACAAACGTCACAGGATGCATATCAAAAAATACATCAGAGATGCATTCAAAAAAACATGAACATCACAGGATATCCATCTGTCCCGTGCAAGTTTCAGGAATAATAATGGCATGCATAGGGCAATCTTTATCTTGAGAGAAACAAGCAGGCCACACATTTGAACATGAACAATAGACATACATCTGAGCATGTATTTCACATTGGGAAGATAATAATGTCAGAGCCCTAGATGTCATCAGTTAATAAGATAGATGGGGAAATGAGATGGTCACCTGTCCCAATCCTCACGATCCGCATAGGTCTCCTCCTGGTAGCCATGGGGGTCCGCCTGCTCTCCCTGGTCCGGCTGGTCTCCGTCATCAACATGGCCTCCCCTGAAAAAACGACGAGGGTGGTGAGGGGGATTGAGGAGAAGAGAGGTCGGAGAAGAAGGGGGAGGTCAGATCGGGGGACGTTACCTCCTGTGGTCGGGGTAGTGCTGCTGGTGGTGGTGCTGCGGCGGCTGGTCTTCATGGGCGTCGGGGGCGGTGGCGGCGTTGGCGTTGTACTTGGCGGCCTTCTTGCTGGCCCTGGTGGGCTTGTTAGGGTTGTCGGGCGGGACGACCTTCTTGACGACGCGGGCAACGGCCTCGTTGCCCGAGGCGCCATCGGCCAGGTCGAGCAGGTTGAAGATCCCCATCCCGATGGCGGCGGCAAGGTGTGAGAGAGAAGGTGGGAGAGGGGAAGAGGGTGTGGTGCTGCCCGGGAGGGAAGGCGTCAGGGTGGGGGGACTGCCGGTGGGGGAGACCGGAGACGGGCAGGGAGGTCGCTGGTGGAGCAACGTGGCTGCCAGATCGGGGGAGGGTTAGGTGGAAATCCTAACCCTAGAAGAGAAGGAGGAGGGGGGACGCCATGGCCGTGCCTGGCCTAGTGGATATGGGGGATGAAGGCGAGGGGAGGGGGTCGGTGGTGGGTGGGGGCTGCGGTGGTGGGTGGGGATGGCGGCGGTGGGAGATGAGGGAGACGAAGGCGGAGAGGAGACGAGGGAGAGGAGGGTGGGGATGGATCGGATCTGGAGAAATGGTGGGTGGGTAGGTGGGTTAGGGTTTTGGTTTTTTTCAGGAGAGGATCAACCGTTGGATGGGCACGTGATGGATGGCTCGGATCGTGTCCAACTTGGTGATCCGCGTGGAGGTGGTTCCTCGCTTCTCATTGGCTGGCTGGCTCACGCTCGAAAATCCAAATTTTGGACCCAAATCTCTGATTTTTTATAAATGAAGCATCCTCAATCAACAGTTCCAGCAACCCATCTAGCCGGTTCCAGCAAATTACTTGACCACTTCTAGCACCCCCACCGTAAATTGCTCAATGCTAAGGATGCAGCATGCCAAATTCATTTTCCTTTTTCAAGTGCCAAAAATGAGTTTTTTTAAATAACCTAGAAAATAATTGTCAAAAAATTGGACGAAATCATTTTTCTAAAATACTAGCTCATATTTAGTGCACAATTGATAAAATGGTTGGGTGTCAAAAGATTTGATCCACCTCTGGTGAAAAAGACAAATTCCCGCCGATTCAGTAGGAAGCGGGTCAAATTTGAACTGTAGCTACCTCATAGTTTGCTATTTATTTTTTCCAAAAATCATTTCTAGGTACATAAGTATCTATTTAATCAGAGAAACACCAACAAAATTCCAAGATTCAACCACTAGCTAGGAACGGTCATTCCCGCCGTTTTGACCGCATTTTGAAACGGGCATAACAAATTCAAAAAAAAATCAAAAAAATGGAAAACCTTCGCATTGTGTCATTATATGTGATCAAGTTACCAGGAAAATTAATAAACTTGTAATACGACAATTCTTTTAAAAAAGTGTTCCCAGAAATGAGCTATCATGCGTGAAGATTCATGGCTTTCAAGCCAAATGATCAATCTTATGGCCACATTCATGGCATAGTTTGTTCAAATGATCTCATATTATGCACAAGGGTGCATATTGAAATGGCAAACAATGTTGCCTAAGGGACTTTGTATTTTCTTTCCACGGAAAATTCATTTTCCATTTTCTGAGTGCCCGAATTGAGTTCTTTATGTGAAGGACCTATAGTATATTTGTTGCAAAATTGGACCAAATCAATTTTATAAAATACTAGGCCATATTTGATTCACAATTGACCAAATGGTTGGTAGTCAAATGCCTTGATCCACCTCTGGTGAAAAAGACAAATTCCCGCCGATTCAGTAGGAAGCGGGTCAAATTTGAACTGCAGCTGCCTCATAGTTTGCTCTTTATTTTTTCAAAAAATCATTTCTAGATACATAAGTATCTATTTAATCAGAGAAACATCAAAAGTTGTCCAAGATTCAACCACTAGCTTGGAACGGTCAAACTCGCCGTTTTGACCCCATTTTGAAACGGGCATAAAAAATTCAAAAAAAATAATAAAAAATTTGGAAAACCTTCGCATTATGTCATTATATGTGACCAAGTTTCCAGGAAAAATAATAAACTTGTAATACGGCAATTATTTTAAAGAAGTGTTCTCAGAAATGAGCTATCATGCGTGAAGATTTATGGCTTTCAAGCCAAATGATCAATCTTATGGCCACATTCATGTCATAGTTTGTTCAAATGATCTCATATTATGCACAAGGGTGCATATTGGAATGGCAAACAATGTTGCCTAAGGGACTTTTTATTTTCTTTACACGGAAAATTCATTTTCCATTTTCCGAGTGCCCGAATTGAGTTCTTTTTGTGAAGGACCTACAATATATTTGTTGCAAAATTGGACCAAATCAATTTTATAAAATACTAGGCCATATTTGATTCACAATTGACCAAATGGTTAGGTGTCAAATGCCTTGATCCACCTCCGGTGAAAAAGACAAATTCTCGTCGATTTAGTAGGAAGCGGGTCAAATTTCAACTGTACCTGCCTTGTAGTTTGCTCTTTATTTTTTCAAAAAATCATTTCTAGATACATAAGTATCTATTTAATAAGAGAAACATCAAAAATTTTCCAAGATTCAACCACTAGCTAGGAACGGTCAAACCCGCCGTTTTGACCGCATTTTGAAACGGGCATAAAAAATTCAAAAAAAAATCGAAAAATTGGGAAACCTTCGCATTGTGTCATTATATGTGGCCAAGTTCCCAGGAAAAATAACAAACTTGTAATACGGCAATTATTTTAAAAAAGTGTTCTCAAAAACGAGTTATCACGTGTGGAGATCAATGGCTTTCAAGCCAAATGATCAATCTTATGGCCACATTCATGGCATAGTTTGTTCAAATGATCTCATATTGTGCACAAGGGTGCATATTGGAATGGCAAACAATGTTGCCTAAGGAAGTTTTCATTTTCGTTGGACGAAAAAACAATTTTCCATTTTTCGAGTGCCCGAAAGGAGGTTTTTTTGTGAAGGAACTACCAAATAATTGTTGCAAAATTGGACTAAATCAATTTTCTAAAATACGAGGACATATTCAATGCACAATTGACAAAATGGTTGGGTGTAAAAAGTTTTGATCCACCTCTCGTGAAAAAGACAAATTTCCGCCGATTCAGTTGGAAGCGGGTCAAATTTGAACTGCAGCTGCCTCATAGTTTGCTATTTATTTTTTCCAAAAATCATTTATAGTTACATAAGGATCTATTTAATCATAAATACATGGTTTGGTGGCGATACGTCGAGGTTTGGGCGGTGGCCGAGGGCCCCAACTCTAGAGCGCGTAAACTCGCATGCCCGTCGCGTGGTCACCGCGTGACCGTAATGTTGCCATGTGTTCTGGGTGGCTTAGGCATGTCTAGTGGGTTGGGCACTCCCCAGGTTGGTGCTAGGAAGAAAATTACAACATAAGATTCTCACGAGAAGACCGATCGATGCTCAAACATGAATTAGCAGCCAAGTGTTTGATTAGCGGTACGGGAAATGCACATGGACGATGGGCGCGAGTTTTGGCTGAGGATGATCATCTACTAAGGAGAATGTCTTCACAAATTTTTAGCTCAAAAGGAGGATCCTAGGTGGTACTTGCTTTGCAAAGTACCACGTTGGACAAAAATATGAATGTTGAAGCTGGGCTCAAAATAATGAATGGATTGAGCTGAAATTTTGTGGAGGATGGTTATTTGGGCATAGGAAAGCATTGTAGAAAATTGATACCATTTGGACATGCCAAAGTAGTACTTCCTTCACAATGCTCTTCTATGGACAGAAACTTGGGAAAACTAGTGAGAGAGATTGGATGAATGAAATGAGCTCAAAATTGGTGTAGGTAAGTTACTTAGGTATGGTCATGCGCTGGTCAATTTTCAGATCATTTGGATAAGACTAGCTAGTACTTACTTCACAAAGCTTCTCTTGAGGTAGAAACTTTGGAAATTTCCCGAGAAAGATTTACTAGGAAAATTGAGCTGAATATTATCATGTGGCAATGATTTGGGTATGGAAGAGTGACCGAAAAGTTTGAGGGTAATAGGAGGGGTCTACATAACACTTGCTTTGCAACATGCCAATTTGGCCATAAAATATAAATTGAACCTGGGCTCACATAGATGATTTGACTGAGCTGCAATTTGGAGGAGGGTGATAATTTGGGCATATGAAGAAACTGTATAATTTCATGTCATTTAGAGATATAAAAAAGGTACTTCCTTCACAATGCTTCTAGGTGGACAAAAACTTTGGAAATTTGCCGAGGAAGATTTGCTAGGCAAATGGAGCTGAATTTTGTCATGCGGTAATGATTTGGATAGGAAAGAGTGCCCAAAAATTCGTAGGGCAATCAAGAATATATAAATAGCACTTCCTTCATAAAGTGTTGTTGTGAACATAATAGGAAAATGAATATTGTTGAATTAGTTTTGAACTAGGCAAGGAAGGATTTTTACATATTTGATGAAGATATGACCCAAAGAATTTATGAGATTTTTTTGGGAATTTTGGGAATGATAGAAATATAGGTTGCTTCACAACCTAGGGCAAAAACTGCCACATGGACATGACACATAGGCAAAACTGATGAGATGGCACCTAGTCATCACAACCCACCACAATCTACAAGGCTATGACCATCTATATTGGTCATTAACAACTAGAAATAAGGCAGCGGACTAGCACTGTTTGCTTTGTGACCATTTCGTGTAAGGAAATTACGACCTTTCTGACCAAAATGGTCGCAATGGTTTAGGGTTTGAAGCCCCCTGAACAGCTTTTGACCAATTGGTCTAAAATGGTCATAAATTTATGACCAATTCTTCGAGGGTCACTGACAGAAGGTCATAAATTGACATATTTCTTGTAGTGATTTCAAGATTCAAGATGACGAGAACTTGGTGATCGACCACTACTACACGGCGACGCCATCTCTTTTCCATGGTGATTTGGGTTTCGATCCGAGGTCGGATCTTTCCCAGGGGGGAGGGGATGATGCGGAGCATCCTATGGACATCACCATGTCAAGAGTTCATTCGGCAAGTGACACGTGCGACATCTGCTTCACATACATAAAGGTGAATCCTCTCCTTTACACGTGCTCACTTGACCCCTTCGAGGATGGTATACTACTTGACCCTCCATCGTGCATGCATAGGTATTGTCGGAGCTTCACGGATGACGAGGAGGAGTGCAAGCGCCAAGGATCACCTACACCATCCGCGAGGGAAGCGTGGAAGAGAAGGAAGAAGAAGCCTGGACAAGCTTCTAGAAAGCCCGGAACTTCCGGCCGCTGCCCAGAACTTCCGGCCACCGGAACCTCCAGCCACCCCAAAGCTTCCGGCCCTGCTGCACCGAAGCCATCCAAGAGTGTTCCAACTCTCTGGATAGCCCGGACCCTGCCCGGACCCTGCCCGGACCTTCGCCCGGAACCTCCGGCTCCCGGACCTTCCGGCCCTGCCTGTGCGCAGACACTCGAGCCGAAGCCCATGTACCCTTTCGCCCCTCACTTACCCCTTCGTGGAACTAGACTATATATACTCCTCCACCTCCTCCTTTATAGGGTAGCGTTGGTTTAGCTCATACTTAGAGATAGAGATTCGCTCATCCACATCGGATCTACTCCTCGTGAGAGACCGCGGCCTCTTCGGTGAAGATCCCTTTGGATTCAAGGCCCCTTCTAAGGGAAGATCCCCTCGTGGATTCAAGACCCCCTCTTGGGCGGCCCCCCTCAAGACCTCCTCACGGAGAAGACCGGCTACCTATGTATCGTCCCTAGTTGATCGTGTACCGTGTATCGTTCCATGTATCCGAGGATCTAGCACATGTGTGATCTATTCATGTTGGTTTGAGTGTTTTCTCTCGTTTTCCCCTTTGTGTTCTTCGTGTTCTTCGCGGGATTCCGCTCCTTTCATGAAAGATTGGGCCATAGGGTTCTACCCTACATCAAATTCTGACTGTCCGGACTCTATTTGCGCAAAAGTTTTAAAGGTTAGATACTTCTCTCAGTGTGAGTTTATGGTGGCTACATCACCAAAATCTGCTTCTACCACATGGACGAGTATTATCCATGGGCGTCATTTGTTGAAGGAAGGATTAATCTGGAGGGTTGATGATGGCTCAAAGATTAAGGTTTGGTCTGACAACTGGATCCCTAGAGATGGAAGTATGAAACCAGTTGGGGCACCGGGTATGAACAATGTTGCTACGGTGCATGATCTTCTAGACTACTCAGGGAAGGATTGGGATATGCCAACTTTGCAGAGGGTGTTCCACGAGAGTGATGTTGCAGATATTCGTCAGATAATAGTTGGTGGGCTAGGTAGAGATGATATGTTGGCATGGTATTTTATGAAGATTGAAGAATGAAATATTCACTGTACATGTTGGCGCCACCTGTTGGAAATTTGCCCACACGATCGATCACATCAAATCACGAACACGCGCATACAAGAAATTTGATAGCCAAGGGCTCTTGTCGTGCCCTCTTTCCTCTATTGATTTTCTGATTTTCTTTTTGGTGCAAAACTCACACGCCCTGTCCCTGTATATATAGGTGCAGGACTTGGCTCGCGCCACCGACCCAGACTCCAATTACAAACCTGACTCGGTTTGCAAGACAACTCGCAGCCGGACACAACACGAAGACCTATAGACGTACTACTACTCAGGCACACGTATAGGACTAGTACCAAACTTGGACTTACCTAATCCTAATTACATGGCAACACTGATCATTTTTTACTAATCCTAAACTGACTCGAACATAACTAGCACCACATACGTGACCACTTCATAGTAAAACCATCAAAACTAAACTAGGTTTTGTTTGAATTATCTAACAATCACCTCTTAATTCAAACAATCAATTCTACCTCCTGTTCATGTTGTCTCGCTGGTTGTCTCTAATGATGCGACTTACCGGACCGCAACTTCTCTCCTTTTGCAACAATGACCATCACTTCATCATCATCTTTTTTTCATGCCGAGTTGTAGACTGAACCAACGATTATCCAAACTACCAGCCACGCTGCCACATCTTAGCCTGCTACATATAGACTAAACGCATAGCCTCATGCAGGAACTCAACTTAACTGGTGCACATCCATATACACATTGATCTTCATCTTCTTATCGGTTGCTTGTACACGGGGAGACTCATGTAACACCCTCAATGCGACTATAGCTCCCACGTGTCGAGGCACGACTTAGAGACATAATCGCATTGAAGGCATATGTCGCAAGTTAGGCAATCTTCACAACATCCCATGTAATATAAATAATAAAGGGGAGATAACATAGTTGGCTTACACTCTCCACGTCAATCAAGTACATAAATAACATTACATCATCCAAACACTCATGGCCCGACTACTGCGCCAAAATAAAAAAGAACCCAACATGTGACACCGGTCCCATTCACCCCCAACTGGGCACCACTACTGATCATCGGGAAAAGAAACATAGTAACGTTGAGAGTCCTCGTCGAACTCCCACTTGAGCTCATACGCGTCTCCTGGAGCGGAATCATCAGGCCCTGCATCTGGTGTAATAGTAATCTGTGAGCCACAGGGACTCAGCAATCTCGCACCCTCGCGATCAAGACTATTTAAGCTTATAGGTAAGGCAAGGTAAATATAGGTGGAGCTGCAGCAAGCGACTAGCAAATATGGTGGCTAACTTATTCGCAAAAAGATAGCGAGAAGAGGAGGCAAAGCACGAGCGACAAACTAGAGAACAACCTGCGCAAACATTACTCCAACACCGTGTCCACTTCCCGGACTCCGCCGAGAAGAGGCCATCACGGTAACACACTCAGTTGATTCATTTTAATTAATTAAGGTTCAAGTTATCTACAACCAGACATTAACAAATTCCCATCTGCCCATAACCACGGGCACAGCTTTCGAAAGTTCAATCCCTGCAGGGGAGTCCCAACTTAGCCCATGACAAGCTCTCACGGTCAACGAAGGAATAGACCTCCTCCCAAGACGTTCCGATCAGACTCGGTATCTCGGTAATTCAAGACAACTCCGACAATGGTAAAACAAGTCCAGCAAAACCGCCCGCTGTGCCGACAAATCTCGATAGGAGCTGCACATATCTCGTTCTCTGGACACACCGGATAAGCTAAGCGTACGGGAGACAACGTAAACCCAAGTTGCCAAGGGACGGCCCCGCACGGTGCTCTAGGTTGGACCAACAATCAGAGGAGCACTGGCCCGGGGGGGTTAAAATAAGATGACCCTTGAGTCCGCGAAACCCAAGGGAAAAGGCTAGGTGGCAAATGGTAAAACCAAGGTTGGGCATTGCTGGAGGAGTTTTATTCAAGGCGGACTATCAAGGGGTTCCCATTATAACCCAACCGCGTAAGGAAAGAAAAATCCGGGAACATAACACCGATATGACGGAAACTAGGGCGGCAAGAGTGGAACAAAACACTAGGCGAGAGGCCGAGCCTTCCACCCTTTACCAAGTATATAGATGCTTTAAGATAACATAGCAAGATAATGATATCCCAACAAATAAATAAAAGATGTTCCAACAAGTAACGGCCTCCAGTCTTCACCTGCAACTAGCAACGCTATAAGAGGGGCTGAGCAAAGTGGTAACATAGCCAATCAACGGTTTGCTAGGACAATGGTGGGTTAGAGGTTTGACATGGCAATTTGGGAGGCTTGCAAGCAAGTGGTAGGCATCGTAGCAATGGCATAGCAAAAGAGCGAGCAAACTAACAAAAGTCTAGCACTGAGCTACAGCCAATTGATCCATTAATAGGTTCAAACAAGCATGGCAAAAATGCATATGACAAACAGATCTCAGACTTAGTGAAATTAACACTTGTCTGGAATTTCAGATCAGGTAGCCCTCTTCGGAGCAAAAAAACTACATGCTACAGGACCTGAACATGGCAAAGTAAAGCATGGCATGGAGCTACTCAAAGAGTTTAACAAAAGTCCCTTAGTGACCTTGAGCCAAAAGGGATCAGAAAATACAATTGCAAGCATGTGAACATAGCAAAAAACATAATCAGTTTTCATACTTAGTGAAAACTGACACATGCTGAAATATAACTCAAGTAGGCATGTTTACGAGCTCGATGCACTCACTACGGTGCAAGTCATGGCAAGACAAGCATACATCCATCTAGAAGGCACAAAATGCAAGCTAGACATGGTAAGAACAATAGCATAGCATGCACGGATCAACTACAACATCACCGGCAAAATTGCAAACAAGTTGACAATCTGCCCAGATTCACAAAGTAGCAAAAGTAGAGCTCGATTGACTCAAGCTAGGGTGCTCCATAATTGCAAACAAAGACATGGATGGATAGAGCACTACAAGATTAACAAAACTCCCTTACTGATCATCCTCAAAAGAGGCACGGATCACTAGGAAACAACAAGAACATATGGCATCATGAGATAAACAGCTCCAGGACTTGGTGAAATTACTAAGTCCCTGAAAACAGACTTAGCAAGTGCACCACTTTGCAAGCTTGCACAAGTCACTACACACATCCTAAAAATACATGAGTTTCACCTCTGGAGAGATGACAAAACCCCTAACAAAACACATGTAGAACTCACGGGCATATCATGCACACATTAATCATGGAAAAAATGACAAAAGTGCTAAACGGAGTAGCAGATCTGACAATTAACTCAAGTAGCCCTCTTCTAACAGCATTTCAGGCATCAAGATAAACTCAAATGAAAATGATGCAATGGAATGAAATGATGTACTCTCTGAGATGAACATTTTGATATGCTATATGCATGAATCGGAGCTACGGATGCAAAGTTACGGAGCCGTGAACATGAGCACTTGAGCTAGGGTTTGGAGGGAAAAAGTCAACCGAAAATTGCAGATCTGAGATCTGCACGCGGATCGAGGACGGCCGGCGAGGTACTGTTCACCGGCGGGGGAGAGAGCTCGCCGGAGTTGAAGGAGAGGCCGGCCGGAGCTTGCCGCGGTGAGGGGAAGGCGGCGGCGGCGGCCGGCGTCGAGCGGTGGGGCGGCGAGGCGGAGCAACGGCGGCGGCGCGGCACCCACGGCGAGGAGGCGGTGGCCGGCGCAGGCTCCGGCTCGCCGGCGAGAAGGAGCAAGGCGGCGGGGTTGGGCTTCCGGGGCGGCGGGGCAGAGGCGATGCCCCGGGCAGCGGCGGCGGAGGACTGGGCCTCGGGGGCCCCTCCTGGGCCTCCCGGGCCGGCGGCGGTGGCGAAGTGGGGCGGGCAGCGCGGCGAATGGCAGCGCACCACGTGGCACGGCGGGGAGGATCCGGACGTGTCCGTCGGCGCTGTTTTGTCCGGCGCAGCGCGGTGGGTTGGATCTAGGGTTTGAGGAGGAGGGGATCCGGGATTTTCGAGGAGGACCTATTTATAGGCATAGAGGGAGCTAGGAGAGTCCAAATGAGGTGCGATTTTCGGCCACGCGATCGTGATCGAACGCTCTACATGATGGAGCAGAGTTTGGTGGGTTTTGGGCCAAATTGGAGGGGTGTTGGGCTGCAACACACACGAGGCTTTTTTGGTACCTCGGTTAACCGTTGGAGTATCAAACGAAGTCCAAATGGTACGAAACTTGACAGGCGGTCTACCGGTAGTAAACCAAGGCCGCTTGGCAAGTCTCGGTCCAATCCAGAAATGTTTAATCCCCACACACGAAAGAAAGCTAGAAATGACCATCGGAGGAGAACGAAGCGCCGGAATGCAAAACGGACAACGGGGAAAATGCTCGAATGCATGAGACGAACACGTATGCAGATGCAATGCACAAGATGACATGATATGAGATGCGTGACAACGATAACAACACACGGAGACAAAACCCGAACCCGAGGAAATAAATATAACTTAACGCCGAAAACGGCAAGAGTTGGAGTACAAATAGGGAAAGTTACATCCGGGGTGTTACAACACATCTCTTCACCCGTCAAATCTTCGCATCTTCTCAGTGTCGCCGATGCCACATCTTATCAAACGACACCTTCTGTCCAACGGCAACACAACTCGCCATATACGTGCAACTCATCTCCACCGTATATGAACTCACCGGAACTCCGCGACCACGAACGGAAACGCAAGGCACACATTCCTTTTTCCACCCGCTCTCGCTTGCAATTCTCCTCCGCCAGTGACGCATCTCAACTGCAGCAGAAGATTCACACACCTGAGCTCTTGGACGCACCTTACAAGAACTCATGTGAACACCTTGACGACAGCTCGCAACTTTGCCGCCTCTTCCTCGCTCCCCCGAACGACGATCTTGACGAGATCTTCAAGCATCGCACCTCGGCACAACCGCTCCCGTCAACGATCTCCTTCCACCGCCTTGTCGACGACAACCTGTCGCCCTCCTGCAGGTCATTCCACCCGTTGCCACGCTCGCGACAGAACCTCACCGCCTTCTCGTCGCCTCTCCGCCGAACGACAACCGCTCGACCACCCACGTCGCTGCACCACCCAGCGACTAGATCGCCCGCTCCTCCTCGTCGTTGTACCACCCAACGACTATATGGCCCGCCCCGAGGCGCTAGTCGGGCCGCCACCCCGGGGCAAGCGCAACTTCACTCGAACCTTGCTCTGATACCAATTGTTGAAAATTCGCCCACAGGATCGATCATATCAAATCACGAACACGTGCATACAAGAAATCTGATAGCCAAGGGCTCTTGTCGTGCCCTCTTTTCTCTTTATTGATTTTCTGATTTTCTATCTGATACAAAACTCACACGCTCTGTCCCTGTATATATAGGTGCAGGACATGACTCACGCCACCGACCCAGACTCCAATTACAAACCTAACTCGGTTTGCAAGGCAACTCGCAGCCGAACACAACACGAAGACCTATAGACGTACTACTACTCAGGCACACGTATAGGACTAGCACCAAACTTGGACTTACCTAATCCTAATTACACGGCAACGTTGATCATCTTTTACTAATCCTAAACTGACTCGAACACAACTAGCACCACATACGTGACCACTTCCTAGTAAAACCATCAAAACTAAACTAGGTTTTGTTTGGATTATCTAACACCGCCTCCTCGCAGCGCCGCTCTTCTTCTCTCTTGGACGGCTGCCTCTCACAGCTCACGCAAGAACAGGAAGACACAGGAGTTTGGTGAGCTGCTGTTTCACATAGCCGAGCTCTTTTCCTTCTCTATATTCTCCCTTCGAAGCAAATATATGTACAAGTGCTTAAGTCGACTCACGCCCACGCAGCCGGACCACACACTCGCCCACTAAGTGTTGGATTGACTAATGACCTGATCTACTCCTAGAATCACTCTAGGAACCACACATACCCGGCCACTCATGCAGCAGCAGCAAACAACCTCGGACATGCATACACGGCACGGCAGCCTCTCGCCACCGTTCGGCATCTCGCCATGCGCCACATCTCACGGCGCCTCGCATCTCACCTCCTGCATATTCTCCGAGGCTCTACCTGCTACAACTACCTATATGCATGAACAAGCAAACTAATATGCAGATACATGTGGATCAATATTAAAAAAAGCTAACAGTACAATCGGCCTATCATTTGGAATGAAGATCAAGTACACGCAAGCAGGTTCGCCTGAGAGTTGCACGCTGGCTGGAACGAACTATGGAGCACAGAGGTTCATGGGAAGGCAAAAATTCACATGTGGAGGTTGCTGAAGAATGGCTTGGCAGTGGCGCTGAGCTCCATCGTCGTTGTATAAAACCTGGGATTTCTTGTTTGGCGTGTGGTCGAGAAGAATCAGTGCTTCACAGATTTTGGAGATGCCCTTATGCCAAGTTCTACTGGGAGCAAGTTCGTGTGCAAGGACCGGGGTGTTGCTGATGATTTCATGCCTCCGGAATTTATTGATACGCAGAAAAAGTTAGCTGGATGGTTGCTTGACTGGATGCATTCAAACAAGGAGCCGGAAAGAGCTATTATGATAATCATGAGTCTTTATCACATGTGGCTGGTGCGGAACAATGCTAGAGATACAAGAGTATTTGGAAGAGCTCGTGACGATGTTCTTGATCGGGTTTGGCGCCTGATTGACGAGTAGATGGAGGTGCGTGCACTGAAGGGGACGGCCCCGATAGTGCACAGAGAGGATCGTTGGACACCACCGATGGAAAACTGGTTCAAAGTTAATGTCGATGGGTCTCTGAAGAAACTGGAAACAAGGGGCGGTGGCGGGGTTGTTGTGCCTTGTGCGTGATCACCATGGGATCTTCAGAGCTGGAGCATCCATGTCATTCTTCCGCAAACGTCACTGTTCCTGAACACGCGGAGTTGCTCGCTTGTCGTCGAAGAGTGCAGCTTGCAATTGAAATTGGTGCGAAGAAGCTTGTTCTCGAAACTGGCAACCAACTTGTGGCGCAGGTTATTAACTCATATGTTATTGATCGATCCAGATTTTCTCCTCTTGCCCATGAGATAAAGGAGAGATGCTACCAGGCGTCGACGAATTCCGAGTGGTTTGGGCCAGGAGAACAGCGAACAAAGCTGCTCTCACATCTTAGCTAGGGAGGGGTTGCCTTTTAAATTTATGCAAAACTTAGTTTAGTGTTTCTCCAGATTGTATTCAAGATGTTGTACTGGCGGATATTGCCATGAACTTAAGTAATAACAAGGCATCTGTTTCCTCTCAAAAAGAAAATGACCGGTACTAGTTTGTATAGGAACCTGCAGGAAGAAATTAGCACCAAGCTAGGTCGATATGTCCGAGTGGTTAAGGAGACAGACTTGAAATCTGTTGGGCTACGCCCGCGCAGGTTCGATCCCTGCTGTCGACGTTTTCCTTTTTTGTCTTTTGTTCTCTTCCTTTTTCTTGTCAGGGCTTACTGGCTGCACAAACTGAGAAATCAGAGCCACCTTCATTCAGAAATCAGAACACTGCGCTCTTCAAGCTGTTTATCATACCTCCAGAGATATCAGTGGCGTGGCTCACAATCGTGTGTTCATCAGGTTTTTGCTCCATCAACAGAACCATGCCTTAACTTATGTCTTAGATCCTGAGTAGAACCAGTTGTGAGATCCACAGCAAGAATAGAAGTGGCAGATATGAGCGTGCAGGCACGGCAACGGTATGCTATGCAGGTTCACTAATACACGGTGATATATACACTACACCATTCTAAAGCAAAATCCTGGCGCCCGATAAAAACCAAGCATGGATGGAACAAACAAATTTCCTTTTGTGACAAGTCAAAACCCACTCGCAGTCGCAGTACAAATCTTGTCACCCACCAAGTCACTACTCACTGGTGCTAGTTTTTTGTTGGTGAAAATGATAACCGAAGCCCTACCAATGGCGAGCAAGTCCGTGTCCATGTTGTCAACACTCAACACAGGTAACCCGCAAAAAAAAAAACACTCAACACAGGTGACCCATATATTATTGTGACTTTCGGGCCCCTAAGTAAGCATTTCAATTCTGAAGCAAAATCACCCTCGTTCCTAACAGCTGAAAACATTATATGGATTTCTTCAGTCTTGCCGATTTTCAGTGGAAACTTTTGTAAATTCCAATCGATGAAAATAGCACATCATATGTGGAGAAACCAAAACATCCTTGTGTGGTATGAATGCCAACGTTTTCATGATCGGATTTCGCTAACTGGCCACGAAAAGCGATCGAGGCAGAGAAGCAGTTCGGGCCAGCCAGAACTCTGAAGAAAAACAACGGGTGCAGAGAAGCAGTTCGTGCAGCTTGGAAGTCTGAAGAGATGACAGATGCAGAGAAGCAACTCTGAAGAAATATTGACGCTGTTGGTGTGTGTAATTGACTGACGGATGTGGAAGCCCACGCGGCGAGGGCCGCAGCCGACGATGGATTGACCACACCAATCATCCAGTGCTCCACCGTCTCTGCTTTTCCCAGCGATGGGGAATCGTGGGAAATCACAGGAACCGGCAGTGTTCTGAATCAACGGCCAGGTTTTCGTGGCAGGAAGGAACATTTCGACTGTTGTGTGAACGGTGCATTCCTGTCAACTGTAAACGGTCTTCACTTCAGCTTTACTTCCCCGCATTTTAACAAATTGGTGGGTACACTGTCTGTCAGTGAAAGTCTGAAAGAGAAGTGTGGCAGTACGCCAAAACTTGGTCGATTAATTATGAGAAGATAGCTTCTACTCCCTCTGTAAAGAAATATAAGAGCGTTTAGATCCATACTTACTTTACTGTTAGACATACACCAAAACTCACGGCATGGAAAATTTTGCGTCAAATTAAGACATACACGCACCAGCTTTATTGGCATTTGCCATGCTAAGGTTCATAATTCTTTTCAGACAGTGTATCCATTCCTCCCATAGGGACCGGAGAAGCAAGATCCGATATACTCTTAAACAGAGGCACTGAGCCTGAACTGATAACAGAATTACCATTTAGAAAAGGGAAGAAATTTACTGTGACAACGGTTGGTTATTGCTATGTGTCTGCCTGCCTGGCAGGTTTCCCCTCTGCTTCGTGACATGTTGACCTAAGTACCTAACTAGTATCTAGGAGGAAAAAAAATGCACATATATGGTGTTCTTTTATCTTCCAAGTTTTGAAATATATGGAAACATAGAGCCAAAAGAAAATCTTCAGTCTTAAAGGTAAATGATTTCCTTTTTCTGTGAAGATGAACCGGTAAGTCATTTTGTCTGTTGGCAGCTTTGTGAAGAGAATGATCACTAGATTTGCCTTTTGACCCTATGGTTATCAACGAGACAAAGAGCATTCATTTGCATTTGGCAATGCAATTTCGTGAAAAGAACGGGCACTTCTTATATTTTCCGACTCTTTCCCCTACTATAATGATAAAAGCAGAGCTCCTGCTGTTTGCATCAAAAAGTCTTATAGTTATCAACGAGCATTCATATACATCTAGGTATGCACATGAAACTAAGTTGTATGTGTTCTTCAGAAGAAAAACTTATTACACCTTAAATCAAAAAATAATTGTTATTGCTCCGACAGCCTATGATAAATGTACCAAACCAAGATGTATATATGTATGTAACCCTCTTTGTGATGTATCCTATTTTTTGAACTAAATAACCATATATATTTGAGCCAAGTTATCAATGTTTAGCTTGGACTTTTACAATTAGGCGTAACTCTGAAGGTAAAATAATTCTTATACTACAAGAGAAAACATGCATCTTTATTGTATTTAAGTGTATCCAATAATTAATATAAAACATGCCTAACTAAGATAAGTTCCTTCAAATATTCTAAACAGGGATCTCACAAAGGCTGGATATGAACTCTTTCGGCCGGTTATATTATCATGCTGATATAACACTTTGAATTAATAAAAAAACATTTACAGAAATAAATCCCCAAACATGGCAACCTTGACAAAGATTTAATAGCAAGACGAATTGATGCATACAAATGAAAACTCATCAAACTTTAATACAATCGAAAAACTCATTCGGCTAGCCCTTGCAGCTGCATTGGTTGGTGACTATTATATAGAAATTTGAATTGGAGAATGATCTCCTCTTACAACCCAACTAGCAGCATTCTATTTAATGCATCACAAACCTCTTGCGCACTTCTCCGGGATCCAAACCACATCACAATCTGGGAGATCATGCTTTGCCTTTCTTCTTAAATGACGAAGCTTTATTCCCAGTTGGGGGCTTCCGGAGCAGCTCCTTGCCGTCTAGCAAGTCAATAACATCCGACATGGTGGGTCTTTCTGTCCGCTCCTTTGCGGTGCACTGCAGTCCTATGTCCATGCATCTTTTTATTTCCTTTAGCTCAGACTCATCACGCGATGAAGTATCTAATAAGCTGTCCACATTGTCTTCTCCCTTAAGTGCATTTGGAATCTGAGAAAAATGTCATCATAATTGACAAGTTTAGTTGTTCTAGTTATCTGGTAATCGGCCAGAAACGTATGCCAGCATCCAGAATGTGTGGAGAATATTTGGTGCACCGGTGCTTCTGGTGCACCCGGTGCATGGAACTCCCTTAGCATATTTTAAAATGTTCGAAAAATTGTGAACAAAATCAGCACATTCACGCAACATTAATGTATGTTGTCACAAAATAACAAATCAAAATTTGAAACGTAGCTCGGAAAATAAAATGAGAAATTTGATACTAAATAGTGCATAACATAAGTTGAGCTTCTGATTTGGCCCATTGTCATATTATGTCAAATTTGTCATTTTTGTATCTCGAGCAATGTTTTGAATTTTGATACAGAATTTTATGAAAACATGCATTGATGTTGTGTCAATGTGCTTGTTTTTTTTCCAGTTTTTTTCAAACATTTAAAATGTGTTGCAACATCTGGCACCGGTAGCACTACAAGGGTGGGTGCACCGGATACATTCCCCCAGAATGTGCTCAATAAATCTTACCCAATCAGTTGAATCTTGCAGAAGTCCCGACTTGCTAATGGTATGGAGGAGGAGAATGCCGAAGCTGAAAACATCATGTTTAAATGAAAAAATACCATCTGTGATGTATTCCGGGGGTAAATAGCCCCTGAAATGGAAATAAAGATCTCAGTAAAATCGACAAGAAGGAAACAAGAAATCTATGTATAACTGCAGCTCTTACAGTGTTCCCGCCAACTCTTCCGTCACTCTCTCAGCGACATCTTCATCCTTTTGATTCAGTATTTTAGACCTCTCAAAGTCACAAATCTTAGGATTCATGTTGGAATCCAAGAGGATGTTGGCTGGTTTCAGATCCAAATGGACAGCCCCTTTGGTGTGGATGTGAGCTACGCCCTGTGCAATCCCTCGAATGATTCGAAATGTGGAGGTCCAGTCCAGCTGCTGCGATGACCCTGTGAGAGTGCAACCAAACAACAAATTAAGTAAGAATTTTTTTCGTCCGAAGGTAAATTAATTGTCACCAATATATATTACTCCACTACAAACTTAAATGGAGAAAAGCATGCCATCGATAATATCAGACAAGCTTCCGTTGGGCATGTACTCTTCCACCACTAACATATGACGCCTTTCAGCAGCCACACATTTGCCTTCGATTGGAACCATTTGAATCTTTATTTCCTGGCAATATCCCAGAAATTTAACTACATTCGCATGCTGTCGTAGCACTGAGAAAACTTCAGCATAACGGACTACGTTTTCATCTTGCGAAGCATCCACACAGAAACTGTTGATGGCAACCTCTGCTCCATTGGCCAATACACCCTGAAAAGCGGGCACACATAGTACATATACACACAATTTATTAGTTAAATTAGCTGCCTCTGGTATATATCTGAATTTGACTTGACCTAGCTAGGCTTTATTATTAATGATCATTTGTGTTATGTTTATATCATACAATATGTGTCGGAAAAAGGACATCATGGCAAACCAAGCCCACATTGTTCCAGAGTACCTTGTAAACAATAGCAGAACCACCTCTGCCAATCACGTGTTGATTTGAAAAGTTTTTTGTAATCGCCTTCAGTTCAGATTAACTGAAATTTCTGAATTCTGCAATGAAACAACACACAAGTGCATACAAAGAATGTTATTAATATTCTAAAAAGGTAGTTATAGAAGGTATGGACTTATGTGATATAGTATCCTCCAAGCTTCCTTCTGGGAATTTATCTTTCTCGCCATGAATTTCAGATCTGCCATGGTAATGCGAATGCTTTTTTTTAGGATAAGATAAACATTACAATGGCATTTTTGTATTTTCATGTCACGTAATGGTATATTATATGGATGACTAAACAAACTGAACAGCACTGGTTTTTTGTAATGTTTTTTCTGATCAAGTTTTGAGGAGTTGTCACTGACATATATCCAATTAAAAAAAACATTAATCCTCCATGGCAAGAGTGCGTTGCACAAATCTGACCTTGTAACATCGTTTGCAGTGGCGGAGCGTAGTGGGGACAATTCCGGGCCCTGGCCCCCCCTTTCAAAAGGAAAATTTACCAAATACACTTACTTATCTGCTAATTGCTCTACTAATCGTCCGGCGTCTCTGATCATCCTAGCCTTTTCTATGCCATATACACTCATTTGGCCCCTCCTAATATTTGATTCACGCTCTGCCACTGATCGTTTGGGTATCTGGCATGTTCGTCCTCCACCTGATCTCCCTGAAATAGACGAGTAAATTATCCCATTATGGTACAAAAATGAAACTTTGTTCATCTAGATATAAAACTGATGCAGAGGCCAGGGTTTTCCCCTTTCTGAAAAAAAATTCTAAAAGAACTGAAACTTCTGTCAAGAACAATTTTGCAAAAAAAACTAATTTAATTTCAGCAATACTGCAGCAACACGAATATCTGTGTCCCGGCATACCAAACGGCTACCAACCACCTGCATTTCTTGCTCCCCTTGCATCGACAGAACTTTGTAATATTTCTGTATCCAAGACAGAAGCAGTCTATGTGTTAAAATGATGAATAAGATACGTGGGTTATCTGCAAACTGAATTTGAACAACTCCCAAACTAAAAGCTACATTAATAATTCAGACCAAATATTTCCTAGATTTAGACAATAATATGCGTTTCATAAGTAAGCAATTTAAACATGAATTAGTTATTACAGTATGTAACTATGTATACTCCCTATGTAATTAAGGATTGAGAGCTGTTTTAAACTTGATAACAAATATGAATTTCTTAAATCACAAGCAAGTACTCCCTCCGTCCCAAAATAAGTGTCACAAGCAAGACACTCATTTTGAGACGGAGGGAGTAGTATATATCATCTTCTCCTAGATCGCACACACCCTTGAGCATATCAAAATCCATCTTGAGGGATAGATGTTCCCAAATTACTATGAAAATCTGTTGTCACAGTATATGGCAAAGTCAAAAAAAAAATGCAGCTGTAGGCCGCAAAATCATAAGAGTCTACACACGAATAGCGAGTGGAGCAATGGAAATTGCAAAAGCAGGCCACTAGGCAAAATAACATTTTCTTAGCACGCAAGTGTATACAAATTTTGAGTTTCGATCAATAATCAGTACTGATACCTTAGTCTAGTGTAGTAGTAGTAAGAAAAGAGTTGATACCTTTGGATTCACTGCAGGATCTCTAATAAATGCTTCGGTGATAATGACAGTTTGCTGGGCGCAGTTGCCGAAGTTGGCAACGTGCATATGGTCCATCATCTCGTCCTTGACCTCACGCAGCTGTTTGGATACGTTCCCGGCCCTGAGGAAGAGCCACATTTTGTTCTTGGTCTGGCAGGCTTTGACGAGCTTGAGGGCCTCTGAAGGAACGTCTCCTCGAGGTCGTTGAGCGCGTCGACCATGGTTTTCTCGCTGGACACATCCGTGCTGCTGAGGCGTTCGACGATAGCACGAAGCCTTTTCACGCGCATTGCGATCTTCTTGCAGTCCTCCTTGTTCCGCTGAGCCGTCTTCACCAGCTCCTGTATCTGGAGCGCAATTTTGACGATCTGGGCGACGCTGCCCACTAGATCCATCCAGTTTGCCCAAGAGGAGTAGAATCTACAATCTACAGATGCAATGATTGACGGATACTCATGAAATAACTAAGCAAAGCATACCAACCTGCTTCTAGCTTCTTGCTGGCTTCTCGTCCTTGGCTTCGCTCCCAGGCAGACTCTTGTCTCTCCAGAGCGCCCCAGCGAATCCTTATCAAGTCTGTGTACTTTGTACAGCAATGGACCTGCTACTGCTCAAGTATTCCCAATACTACTTGTGTGAGTAAGAATACTAACCAAATCTTTTATTTTCGTTAAGAATAAATGACAGCGTGGGTCAAGTTAGGTATCTCACCCACTTTGCATTGAAACGCTGTCAGTCTATTTAAAACCGGCCGGTGTCAGTCTATTTTAAAAACTGATGCCAGTCTATTTAAGGAGACGGTGTCAGCCTTTCCATTTGTTTTCCTAGGGGAGCGTGTCTATCTAGAGCACTACACAACACACAAAAGAGCGTTTGGTTGCCTATGATAAATAGTGTCTACATTTCAGCCACATTTCAACCCGATCTGGTTTAGTAAAAACAGGCAACAAACCAACATCTACAATGTTGTTTGGTTGCCTGCATTGCATCAATGGCCACTTTAGGGACGGCTGTTTGGTTGCCCGCATTTATGCTTAAGGATGAGCAGATGCAAACCACAGCTATTTGGCTGCATACATGTTTGTGTTCTGCTCACCCATTCAAATGTGATGGCCTTACGACCACATTAGGCACAACAGCAGTTAGAGCACTATAAACAACACAGAAACTAGCAGCTAAACAAGCTAACAACAAATAAACAAGCAACTAAACAGTAGATAAACAACAACTAAACATCACATCTGCTAAACAGACTTAAGTTTAACGACAACAGGTGCATCACATGCCCTCTGCTTCACCACAGGGTGCTTAACCCCAGACAAAATATTAACAGTTCGCGCCAAGTTCTTCGATCACCGCATCAAACTAACTACGAGTTCATACTAACTACTTCAAAAGGCGACTCCAGGGTCACCGATACAGCTGTGCCTGTTGCAGCGAACCCTGCACCCGATGGAGTTGTTGTGGTTGTAGATTTGGATCTCGAGGCCTAGGCCGGAGATGCGCAACACGAAGAGGTCGCCGAAGACGATCTCGTGGCGACGACAGAAGTAGTGCTAGCCCCGGCCAAGCGCCATCGGCCCCTCAAAGGTCTGAACCCGCACCCAAAATTCACACCACTTGTTTGCAGACAGCCTGATGACGCGCTTGGTCTTGAGCACGAGCCACTGCCTCATCACCTCCTGGAACTTGGGAGGGATGATGAGCATGGCCAGATCCTCCTCGTCCATGATTTGCATGTAGAACCGAAGCAGGTCTCGGGACCCCTCCTCGTGGCCGGTCCTAGGAGCTCGTCCCCTTGAACTTGGCCGGCTCATGAAGGCGACCCTGCCAGGCAGGTACACCCTCTTGAGCCAGCGGTTCATGGAGATGAAGTCCACGGCGGCCTCAGCGGCGGTGACGACATGGGCTCCCCCACCAGCCCTGTCCCACTCCGTCTTCATCACCTTGTCAGGTAAGATGACATGGATTAGTAAAAGGCAATTGGCAGCATGCTACATTTGTACTAGTGCCTAAAGTAGCAAACACATTGGTCCTACCTACCATGAGAACCACGCACGTAAACTTAACATGCACATTTGCACTAGAACCCTAAGTAGGAACTGTCGGGAACGTAGTAATTTCAAAAATTTCCTACGCACACGCAAGATCATGGTGATGCATAGCAACGAGAGGGGAGAGTGTTGTCTACGTACCCTCGTAGACCGGAAGCGGAAGCGTTAGCACAACGCGGTTGATGTAGTCGTACGTCTTCACGGCCTGACCAATCAAGCACCGAAACTACGGCACCTCCGAGTTCTAGCACACGTTCAGCTCGATGACGATCCCGGACTCCGATCCAGCAAAGTGTCGGGGAAAAGTTCCGTCAGCACGACGGCGTGGTGACGATCTTAATGTACTACTGTCGTAGGGCTTCGCCTAAGCACCGCTACAATATTATCGAGGATTAAAGTGGAGGGGGGCACCGCACACGGCTAAGAGAACGATCACGAAGATCAACTTGTGTGTCTATGGGGTGCCCCCTGCCCCCGTATATAAAGGAGTGGAGGAGGGGAGGGCCGGCCCTCTCTATGGCGCGCCCTAGGGGAGTCCTACTCTCACCGGGAGTAGGATTCCCCCTTTCCTAGTCCAACTAGGAGTCCTTCCAAGTAGTAGGAGTAGGAGACAAGGAAGGGGAAGAGGGAAGAGAAGGAAGGAGGGGGCGCCGCCCCTCCCCTTAGTCCAATTCGGACTAGTCAATGGGGGGGGCGCGCGGCCTGCCTCTTCCTCTCCCCTAAAGCCCAATAAGGCCCATATACTTCTTCCCCCGTATTCCCGTAACTCCCCGGTACTCCGAAAAATACCCGAACCACTCGGAACCTTTCCGATGTTCGAATATAGTCGTCCAATATATCGATCTTTACGTCTCGACCATTTCGAGACTCCTCGTCATGTCCCCGATCTCATCCAGGACTCCGAACTCCTTCGGTACATCAAAACTCATAAACTCATAATATAACTGTCATCGAAACCTTAAGCGTGCGGACCCTACGGGTTCGATAACAATGTAGACATGACCGAGACACGTCTCCGGTCAATAACCAATAGCGGAACCTGGATGCTCATATTGGCTCCTACATATCCTACAAAGGTCTTTATCGGTCAGACCGCATAACAACATACGTTGTTCCCTTTGTCATTGGTATGTTACTTGCCCGAGATTCGATCGTCGGTATCTCAATACCTAGTTCAATCTCGTTACCGACAAGTCTCTTTACTCGTTCCGTAATACATCATCTCGCAACTAACTCATTAGTTGCAATGCTTGCAAGGCTTATGTGATGTGCATTACCGAGAGGGCCCAGAGATACCTCTCCGACAATCGGAGTGACAAATCCTAATCTCGAAATACGCCAACCCAACATGTACCTTTGGAGACATCTGTAGAGCTCCTTTATAATCACCCAGTTACGTTGTGACGTTTGGTAGCACACAAAGTGTTCCTCCAGCAAACGGGAGTTGCATAATCTCATAGTCATAGGAACATGTATAAGTCATGAAGAAAGCAATAGCAACATACTAAACGATCGGGTGCTAAGCTAATGGAATGGGTCATGTCAATCACATCATTCTTCTAATGATGTGATCCCGTTAATCAAATAACAACTCTTTTGTTCATGGTTAGGAAATATAACCATCTTTGATTAACGAGCTAGTCAAGTAGAGGCATACTAGTGACACTCTGTTTGTCTATGTATTCACACATGTATTATGTTTCCGGTTAATACAATTCTAGCATGAATAATAAACATTTATCATGAAATAAGGAAATAAATAATAACTTTATTATTGCCTTTAGGGCATATTTCCTTCAGGAACATCAAAGACACCACAACACCAATATAGCTAGCATGCCCATGAACCCTAAGCCTGAACATGAATAGCACACCAATCTAGATAACATGCACATGAACAAGTGGAGGAACATCAATGACAGCAACAATATGGCTAGCATCATGAAAAAATTGTTGCACATGAGCACTAATCGTGAACATCAAAGACAATCTACCATAGCCATGAACAGATTGTACATCATGAGCACTAAGCACACACCAATCTTGCATGCCTATGAACACTAGTAGGCATGAACATCAATCAAAAGACCTATCTACCATGCCCAAGAACACATTCTACATCATCAGCACTAAGCACAATCCAATCTTGCATGCCTACGAACACTATACTAGGCATGACCATGAAACACATAACAAGCAAGAACACTACCCTGCCTATGAACAGTACCGCACAAGAAGGAATCGGTTGGATTCGATTTGATTCCAATTGAATCGAGTCGTATCAAATCGATTCACATCTCATCGGAGCATGCTAATGACGAAAACCCTAACCTACAAATCTACTAGCAGAGATATTGTTCTTACCGGAGCGGGTGGAGTTGGGAGCGTATGCCGGCCGGGGAGGAAACCCTGGCGGAAGGAGATGGCGGGCGACGAGGAGTAGGAGCCGCCAATGTCGATGGCCGTCGGCATTGGCCCGGTGCTCCTGCCCACACGCGCAGTCGAGGAGGAGGTCGCCGTCGTCTATGGGCCTGCAACAATGCCCGAAGCAAACCCTTGGATGGGGTTAACCCCCCCCCCCCCAAGCACAGGGGTTCCGTGCAGCGTAGCGTTGCCGACCCCCACCGACGGTTTTCGTCCTGCGCGGGCCTGGTTGGCCCATATACGAGCAACCAAACGCATCCAAAGTGTCTCAATCCGGATGCAGCGACTACCAGCCAGAGGTAAAGTGGGGATAAATTTTCGTTGTTTTGTTTTCCATCAGAGCTAATCAAGATCTACGGGTTTACCCAGAGTCAGGGCTCCGAGACATGCATCTTAGAATAAGCCCGAGCACACTTTTTTTGCTTCTCAAATGAGCTGCTTCCTGCCTAGTTTATTTTAAAAGTCGCCCCTATATTCTTTGGAAGCCCCAAATGAATATGAGGAACGGCTTCAAAATAAGATCGGAGGGCTGGCTTATGACATAAGCCATCAAAAAGAATCGTGCCTAAGAGCGACTCTAGTACAGTCGTCATATGTGTCCGATTGCAATAACAATAGATCATATAGGGATTTTGATAAAAGAAAGCTTGTCTAGCAAAGTCGTCATATTGTTCTCGGTCATCATACCTTTTAGAGGCCACTCCAAATCGAGTTTGCGAGCCTTCATATTTGGAGGCTGTGGGGATCTTCAATGCACCACGAAAACGGTTTGGCGCCAGCAACATTTCTCCTCCCGCTCTTATCGCCTGCGGTGTTGCCTCCCCTCCCTCGCCTCCGGCCGCCTGCAGTCCTCATCTTCGATCAACCTGCCCATCAGTGCTACGTGCAGCAAGGAATTTATCAGCCTTGTCCATGTCGTACGCCATCTGACCAAGTAGGTTCCAAAGCACTCATAAGGCCAAGTAAACAAAGTCATCAACCTCTCGAACACTGATAGGAATTTGTAGCACTGCATTGTCTTCCTCCTCCTTAAAAACAATTTGGACCACTCCTTCGTCCCAAGCTGAGCGATCATCACTAAGTAGGAAGTGTAGTGTGACTTATTACTCAGGTAATGGGACAGGTGTACAGAACAAACCTGCAGGGTGGATCCAATGATGCTCCATCAATATAATTTTCTTACCCATACCCACGCCCAGCTCAGTCCCTTCATAACCAACTCTCTGCCAAACAAAATGCTACACCAAGTGAAGGATGCCGCTCTAGGACAAGTTGCATCCATAAGATCATAGTTCGGGAAATATCTGCCTTTAAAGGACCTTACTGCACAATAACAACGGGTTAGTCAGTAGGCGCCAGCTTTGCTTCCCTAGCATTGCTTGACTGAAGAGCACAAAATCATGAAATCCCATACCTCTGAGAGATTTATGGGTCCATAGCCATGCCCAACTGCGTCAATGCATCTTTTTCTGGCCATCCTCGATACCCTAGTCGGCAATCGGTTTTCTCATCTTTACACAACTTGACACCAGAACCTGGAAGCAACTCATAACATAATTAGGGATAGACTGTGCAACAACTTTCAACTGTACCACCTTTCCGGCTCTTGATAGTGGCCGACCAGTCCACCTATGTATGCTCTTCCACAGACGATCAGGGAAGACGTTAAAAGAACCACAAACAGCTCAGCCTATTTCAGTAGGCATGCAAGGCATGTGTCGTGCAGTACTTCGCTGTGCACCTGCAGTGTGTTCTTGTCTTCTTGTTTAACTTTGTTTGGGCACTTAGAGCCAAATAAAATAGACTTCCTCTGATTTTTTTTCTGACCAGAAGCATCACAATACGCGGTCAAGGTAGAGCGCAGCGCCTCCACTGTTCGGCGATCACTTCTTGCAGAAAAGTTACTATCGTCTGCAAACAGCAGATGAGATATAGGAGAGCCTTGTCGACCATTACATAAACCTTGTAGCTCAAAAAGGGGCTCCTTTTGCTGCAACAGACAAGATAAACATTATCAAAGCCCTTCTATTTTATTTTCCCTTTACACCGCCACCTTCACGTTGGCCTCAACCACCTTTTATGGGATTCCGTTGTCTCATGCTGCATGCTTCAAGTTGAGATAGTATAAAATCATGGAAACGTCTTGGATACCTCCTCGGGCCTGCATCTATTTTTATTTCTTTATTGCAGCAGGCACGATCCAGTCCAACGGAACCTACGAGTAGTTTCATCGTCACAAAAGGGAAAACAACCTACTTTTTAGGGCAAAAAGGAGTCTACATAGCTTGGCCTGCAGTATAAAACGAGCCATCAGGACCTCTTCCAGAGCACTTGTCCACAAGCCCCCACAACTAAAACTCCAACCACACAAAACAAACAGTCCCTGCGCCTTGCTCACCGCCGGAGAAGATGGCGGCGGCAGTTGGAACGGCGCAGTTGCACCTCAGCAAGGTGCTCATGAAGCTCTCGGATGCACGGCTGGCCACGTATGTGGCCAGCTCCGAGCTCGGCCTTGATCCCCGAAAGATCAAAGAAGATCTGATGCACACGCAAGGTCGGCTACATGTTGCCCATCGGATGGGCAGCCGCAACGATCCTTGCCTCATGGCCTTGCTGGTGGAGCTGAGCCAGAAGGCCGACGTGGCTGAGAAACTGCTGAGCGAGCTCCAGTACTTCATGATCCAGGACCAGCTTGACGGTACCCATCTAGTCAAGCCAGATCTGGGTGGTGGCCTCAAGGTCAAGATGGGTCACACTCTTGGTAACTGTCTCCCATACTTTTCTTGTCCATGTACCAGTAGCCCACAAAATGGAACCAAGTCTGATGGCCGCGACCATGTTGATGAGTTGCCATTTGATAGTGTGTCCATATCCATCAAAATAAAATCAGTGTTAGAGGAGATACAGTCCATATGTAGCCATGTCTCCCGCTTTCAGATGTTGAACCCAAACCATAGTAGCAGCACTAAGGCAACTACAACTGTTACCCGCACACGGGCTTTTACGGGATCAACAATTGCATATGATAGGCTGTACGGTAGGGCGGCCATTTTTGAGGAAACTATAGATGCCATCACTAGTCACGGTGAAATCCTTTCCGTTCTCCCTGTAGTTGGGCCAGGGGGAATTGGAAAAACAGCTTTCATCCAACATCTGTATAATGATGCAAGGATTGAACAACACTTTACTGTCAGGGTCTGGGTGTGCGTACCCAGCGAATTCGATGTGCTTAAGCTCACCCAGCAGATCCTTAGATGCATAATGGCAACTGAAAAGGAAGGAAGTAGCAGTGTTGCATATGAAACAGCCAATCTAGACCAGCTTCAGATTTCCATTGCACAGAGACTACAGTCCAGAAGGTTTATGATTGTCTTGGATGGTGTGTGGGAATGCACAAATGATAAGTGGAATACCCTATTAGCTCCATTCACTAGGGGAGAAGCCAAGGGCAGCATGTTTCTTGTCACAACTCGGTTCCCAAGTAAAGCAGAAATTATGAAAACAGTTGATCCAATAGAACTGCATGGTTTGGACCCTGCTGATTTCTTCACATTATTTGAAGCATGTATATTTGGTGAGCTCAATAAACCTGGGAATTACGAACATGAGTTAATTGATATGGCAAAAGATATTGCAAAGAAGTTAAAGGGTTCACCTTTAGCGGCCAAAACAGTTGGTCGACTATTAAGGACAGAGCTATCTTGGGAACACTGGATGAGGGTTAAAGGAAGCAATGAATGGCAAAAAACTCAACACAATGATGATATTATGCCAGCATTGTACCTTAGCTACGATTACCTTCCTTTACTCCTACAAAAATGTTTTTCCTATTTTTCTCTTTTTCCTGAAGATTATAGGTTTACTCTTCCCGAAATTAATCGCTTTTGGATTTCGGTAGGCATCATAGACTCTAGTCATCCAGGAAATAATAATTGCTTAGAAGAACTAATGGACCGTGGATTTCTCAGGAAGGAAGATAGTTTGTTTGGTGAAAACTATGTGATGCATGATTTAACACATGAATTATCTCGAAGTGTTTCAAAACAAGAATGCCTCAATATATCTTCTTCAGATTTTACAGCTGATGCCGTCCCACAATCTATTCGGCATTTGTCTATCACCTTAGAAAATAGATATAATGATAATTTTCGGGAAGAAGTGAGTAAACTGAAAAGAAGAATAGACATTGCAAATTTAAGCACTTTGATGATTTTTAGAGAATATGAAGAAAGAATTTCTGATATTTTAAAAGATACATTCAAAGAAGTAAATGGTCTGCATATCCTGTTTATAGTAGTGAAATCCCTAGATGATTTCCCACAAAATTTCTCAAAGCTTATCCACCTCCAGTACCTCAAATTAAGATCGCCTTTTGGCAGAGAAATAGCTTTACCAAGCACACTATCTAGATTTTATCACTTGAAATACTTAGACCTAGAAGATTGGCATGGTAGTTCTAATTTACCTAAACACATTAGTCGCCTTGTGAACTTACAAGACTTCCTTGCTAAAAAAGAACTCCACTCCAGTGTTCCTGAGGTTGGAAAGATGAAGTATCTACAGGAACTAAAAGAATTCTGTGTTAAGAAAGAGAGTGTTGGATTCGAATTAAGAGAGCTGGGGGAAATGCCAGAGCTTGGAGGAGAACTCAGAATATGCAATCTCGAAAAGGTGGCAACCAAGGAAGAAGCTAGTGAAGCCAAACTGATGTCGAAAAGGAATCTGAAAAAGTTGACATTGGTTTGGGGCAGAAACAAACCGACTATAGATGGTGATGTTCTTGATGGTCTTCAACCACATCCTGATCTTAGAGAGCTCTGTATTGCAAATCATGGTGGTACTGCTGGTCCCAATTGGCTGTGTGTTGACATTTTGCTGAAACAGTTGGGTGCTCTCCATCTCGAAGGGTTGTCTTGGGACACTCTTCCACCTGTTAGGCAGCTACGACACCTCACCAAACTAATTCTGACAAGGATCTCTGGAGTGCATCAGTTGAGAATCCAGGACATGGCATCGCTGGAGTCATTGATGGTATGTAGATGTGGTGACTTCTTCTCTAGGTGTTCCATGGAAGAAGCAGGAGGAACTGGCACCATGAAGCTTTTCCCTATTTCCCTCAAGAAGCTTGGTATTTCAACTGAGTCAAGCATACAGTCAATGGCTCTGCTCTCAAACCTCACGTCTCTCACCCATCTGACACTGCAAGATTGTGTTAAGTTAACAGTGGATGGATTCAATCCGCTCATCACAGTCAATCTCAAGGTACTGGTGGTCTTTAACTGCAGATGGGACAGAAGTTGTCCTGAATCTGTAGCAGCGGATCTGCTCTCAGAGGTCGCAAGTAGCACAGCAATGCCTGCGGGTTCCTTCCAACTGGAACAGCTCAAGGTGGACAGCATCTCGGCAGTGCTTGTCACTCCCATTTGCAACCTCGTCGCTTCTACCCTCAACACCTTGATATTCTGCCATGATCATCGGGCCAAAAGCTTCACGGAAGAGCAAGAGAAGGCGCTTCAGCTCCTCACCTCCCTCCGACACCTCACATTTGATGGTTGTGGGGCTCTGCAGTCCCTCCCCAGAGGGTTGAATGGCCTTTCTTCGCTCAAAGACTTAGAGGTTCTCTGGTGCCCTGAAATGGGATCCATACCCAAGGAGGGCTTCCCCGTTTCGCTGCGAAACCTACGCATAAGGCCTTGCAGCACCCAGGTTAAGGAGCAAATTGAGAAAATCAGAAGAACAAGCCCAGGTTTATCTGTACGATACGAGTAACCCGAGGTAACACTGTCGACTCCCCCGTTTTTTTCTTTTTGGAAGTGAGTTTTGCTTCTTCATCCTATTCCTGCTTTATCTTAATAACTGCTGAACCTTACAGGCTAGTATGTTCTACTCCACCATGCTTGGGATGTGTACAGAAGTTGTGAAATCTGGAAGGCTGTCAGGCACCATGAATCTGCATTTGCTCACAAATCAGCTGGTTAGTACATAGAAGTCCCCACTTCTGCTCCTTCATTTATAATGATTTTCTGTGTTTCCTCGTCCACAATAATTACAGAGATAGTATTAGTTGATTCTTACGAGGCTTAGGATTTTCTAACAAGAACTTTAATGTATTTGACAGGATTTCTAGCTTTTGTTCAGTCACAGACTACAACAGCGCGCTTCTGGATTTCTAGCTAAATTTGAAGACAAAGGTGACACAAATGGACCTAGAGCTGAACATCTGTTCTATTTTTAAATTTTAACTATTGGACAGAATGTCGTCGCGTAACAGTTTGCATGTGTGTGGGAAACTTAAAGCAATACATTCTACAGTCTTTTTTCAGAGCTCGAAGCTGACCTTATGCATAATGGAAGATATGAGACAGCAGATGCAGCCAACTCTCCATTCTGCAATGTTGGTAGATTTCTGACCATCAAGTGTGTTACAAGCTTTTTGTTTGAAAACCAATGTGCTTGCTTCGATATGCTCCTATGCTTACTTTTTCATCACTACTGAATTCTGACAGGGCTGCTGTGGGCACTACAACAAAAATGTTTATATAAGTTATGGATCCTTTCTGCAATATATCTACGTCTGCGCGGAAGTCAATCTGCAAGTCACATGTTGATCACTAGTTATACATTCTACACGTCCCTGCAAGTCAATCTGCCAGTTAGTACACCTTACTTTCATAATGTACTGCTTTCACAGTGAAAAGTGACCACATTGGCTTCTATTCATCCGCCTAACTTTCTTCACTCCTCTTCTCTGCAGTTAGGCTTGAGTGTGATAATTGATGATATCACCATCATGGTGCCTACTATGTACCCTTTTTCCCCTCACACTGTCAACCAAGTCGGAGGTACGAGACACTAACTTGCACTAAAAATGGTAACATAATTCACATGCAAAATGACTTCAGTTGTAAAAACGAGAATATCTTCAACAGAGTCTTTTGTATCGCAGAAATTGAGGCCGGAATCATAGACTTATGCCTGTGTGTACTGCCACAACAATATCTTCAACCATAAAGCCGCAACGGCCAATACAGCTGGCACTATTCACTGTGAAGCAGAGGAGCAATGCTGTTGCACTAAGGTATTTTCCTTTCTTTAGACCCAATTTACGTTTCTTCTTATCCCTTAGGTATTCTTATTTCCATCAAATGAGTGTCTTTGTCTAACGAGTATCAGGTCTTGTTTTTTCCAGTCACCTGAACATTCTGAGTCGTAGAATGGCATCCTGCTCTATGTCCTGGCTGCTTGTAATTAAGCACTGCTTGACGCAAAATTTTGCCATATTGTAAGCACATAGAAGTTCAAGCACCTTGCATTTGTATCAGAGAAGATATCTAAGCTGGTGGTCAATTTCTCAGGATGGTGTGAAGGTAATCCGTCTTGCTGTGCTGAAATTATTCCTGCATTGGAGATACATTCTATAGAGGTGTCAGTTAATTCATTTACAGTCCATTCATGGTTTCTGTTTTTGCTTGACTACAGAAGGACAGAGAAACTATATAATTCTGTGAAGCTTCCCTTTTCTAACAAGGACTATTAATTTCTTCAACAGGCTTGGTAGCTTTCTGTTCTGTCTTGGACTACAGCATCCTTAATTTCAGAATGGCTTATTACAGTGTGCATGGAACAGATGGATGCTCAATTTGAAGGCTAAGGTGACACCAGATGGACCTCGTTCTTTAACAGAGTGATACCAATGTAATTGTTTTACTGTGAATTTTTTCTGCATTCTTGTTAATTACACTCTCTACAAGCGCTCGCTGAGTTGTTTGAACCTTAGATTTCTTGGGTCTCATACCAAACTGTTCTTGTAGGATTAAAGTGGATGCTTTCTCCTGCTACAGAAGATATGTTCCACCAGCAGGCAGCATCAACTGCGAAAGTATGTATTAAGTGGCAGCTATCTTCTCAGAAGTTCTGCCGCCACTTGTTGCCATTGATTTGAAACAGTTCAGAGAACCTCACCTTACTGACACGCCTATCAGAAGTGGCGATCTTAAAGATTGTATGATTCTCCAGATGTTCTGAAGATCAGAACGGTATCCAGTTCTGCTTTTGTGACTCCAATCTGCAGGTATGTATGGTATTCGCTTGATCATTAGCTTCTTGAATATGCTTTTATTGTTTGGCACTTAGCTTTTCGTGCCATTATGGCAGTGATTGTCCTTCAGGTGTTACTTTCAGTTGCTCCATGTCCGACAAACACCTACACAGAGGACCCCTGTTGGTGTTTGCACCTTCCCATGTGCACATATCCGGGCTCCTGCTCGCGCTTACAAAGCCAAGAAAGATCCTCATCCAGCCGCTATTTTGATGGGACTAAAGACCAGCTCTCAGTTTATCCCCTGCCGACAAACACCTACACTGAGGGTGAGGGGTTCAGAGGATGATTCAAAGGCGTATCATGACTGTTATCGAGTGTCGGTGTCACAATCCACGCTCAATGTTGTCTTGTTCGCCACCGGGCCAGTGGAGCACGGATATTTGGCGTGATCCATTGTCGGCTGCACCGCTGAAGCCCACGCTGTAAGACCTTCCTCAGCCATCTCGACCAGTTGATGGTGATGCATTCAGCACTTGAGCAGAGCAGGGAGGTGTAGATAAAAATCCCCAAGGGCGCAATCCCTGAGAGACCCAGTTATTTCTAGTCGAATTTGGTTCCGCCTTGTTTCGTACTATTCAACAATTAATGAAAAATGTAATCAGTGATTTGGGTGGGACAAATTGCAAGCCTCACTCATTTGATTATTATTATACTCTAGGATCAGTGGGCAGGCCTCGGTCTGATATCCCTAGACAGCTAGGCCTTCTTAACATAGCAAATTGAGCAGATATACACGGGTCTCTTATGCTTGGTGCCAAATCTCTTTCTGATCCAATGTACTAGTACTGGTAATTCTCGGACCCAAATCTCAGGCGATACTAGAGATGAATCAATGCTTGTTAGGTTGAAGGCCGGCCGCCTCGCACGCACGCAGAGCCGCCGGACCTCGCCATCGCCGGCCGCCTCCACCCCCTTTCCTTTCCTCCCACGGCGGCCTCAGCCCCGGAGCTCCCTCCCTCGCAGCCGCGACTAGAAAAAAAATTCGATGGCTTTGGATCGATGGATCAATCGGCGGCGATGAATGGGAGGGAGATGGATTCATTTGGAGGTCGATGGGGATGGTGAAGTTGCAACAGAGAGCAGGTTGGCGCACTTTTTTTTTTGAGGTGAAGGGCGGCGCACTTTTGAAGCAGAGCTGGCCAAATGGGCTGGCTTGGGCGCTTGGCAGGGCCCAGCCCATAGTAGTAGTGCCTGGCACAACCCGGCCTGCTGTGGCACGATTATTACTCGGGTCGTGTTGTGCCGGCCCACGTGCTGCCCCCTCCAGCCCAGAAGCTATGTGGGCCTGCCTGGCGGCACGTCAGGCCTGTTAGGCTGCCGGCCTGCTAGCTGTTTTGACCAAATTTGGCCTATTTGGCTATTTTTTGGCCATATATATTTAAAAAAAACTAAATGAGAATAAAATAAATAAGCGGGCAGTGCCGTGCCGCCCCGCATGCTCAGCCTTCAGGCCCAGGCATGGTCCCTGGCGTGCCGCATGCCGGGGCTGGCCCATTTAGCACATAGTGTGCCGTTCCTGGGTCGTGTCGTGCGGGCGTGCTATCGGGCCGGCCTAGCTATCACGGCCCGTTTGACCAGCTTTGCTTCGAAGGTCTCTTCTTCCATTTTATCTGGGTCGATCGCGCCCCACGCGTCTAATCTCTAATGCAACGTCTCATAGTCGTTAGATTCAGGCTACGAGTTCTTCCTCCTCGCATCGTTGTGATTTTGCCCCAAGGAACGCAAAGCACCCAGCAAAACCAAAAATGCATGGTTACAACAAAAAAAGTATGGTTCCAGCAAAAAAATATACGGTTTCTCAAAAAAGCAATGGCATGACCAACAAACCAAAATGCATGGTTTTAACAAAAAGAAACATAATTCCAGCGAAAACAATGCATGGTTCCAGCAAAACAAATGGATCGCAGCAAAAAATCTGATCGGTCCCAGCAAAGAAAAATGGTCGCCGACGCCGGTCACAGCACCGCTGACAGTATCGGCAGTTGCCGGTAGTAACCGCCATCTCTAGGTTCCTGACTTGCCAGTTCCGGCATCGAAGGGATATCCTACAACTTAGATGTTGCGACCATGAAACTTGGAGTAGAGCTGCCGCTGTTGTGGGGGAAGGGGGGCCGGCTCCCCCTCTGGCTAGTAGAGATCTGTTACCTCCGCGCCGAGATCATTGGACTGCTGCAGAACCACTCCAGTCACCGCTCTGAGGCTGAGAAGTATATTGGCGGCCACAATGGCCATGCGATCCTCATCGTACTCCGCCATGGGGAAAGCCTTAAGAAACAAACTTGCGAACGCTGCCGATGGAGGTGTGTTTTCTTTTGGCGGAAAGGGGGTGATGGGGGGAGAAGAAAGAGATAAGGCAGACGGGCGAAAGGATAAGGTAACAAGAGGCTTCCATGAGTGGGACCTACTGGACGCGTGCGTTGCGACGAGGCAGCCGACTGAAATTCTAGCCGGTCGGCCGGTGTTAATCGTTTCCCTTTATCTTTCCATTTCCTTGTTTCTAGCAAGTGTCGCTTCTCTTATAGAAACAATATACTTTTTGAAGAAAAATACATCAACTTTAATCTCAGTTTACAGGTATTTCGTTCTTCGTGTGGCACTATGTATTCTTTGACCTAAACTCACGTGGTTTCCTAGCCACGCATGTGATCTGTTCAAAAAAAGGAAGGATAATACTATGTAGTTTCAGGTTTAATAGGTACTCCTCCTATTTAGATCACTACGGAGTAGAATTTTCTGTCAATTCGCTTGGTGTTTCCTCTGAGGTGATTAAAGAGACGCTTTCGTTTTCCCTAGCTACGGCTGCCGGCAGAACTTTGCATTCGCTCCCCCCAACGTCGGCCACTCGGGGAGGGGTGGAGTGGGGGAACCCAAGATCTCTGCTCCGGTGTGCATATATAGTGTGGATATGGGCGTGTCATGCCATCGTTCTGGAGGAGGTGACAACACCGTTCTAGCGATGTGTGTTCCTGAGCTCCTGCCTTGTTCTGGCGGGGAGCTCCAGCGAAGCGGCGAGGTTTAGGGTTCCTTGGTCAGGAAACGTGGCAGCGGTGGTGGTCGGGTAGAGGATTCTGACTCCGGTGCTTCTTCCCCACTTCATCAACACGGGCTCCGTTGCCGGTGAGAAGCATCCCGGATTTGCATGCGTTTGTGATGGTCCAGATGCAGCGGCGTCTCCTTCTTTGGGATGCTGGTCCTTCGAGGCCGGCTCGTGAACTTCCAGTCCAGCGACTTACCATCTGGCGGTTCATGCATGCTTGGCTTGGCTCCGGGTATGGAGCGACGACGGTGTTGGCGACGCGCCATCAGCCAAATCCTGCATGTGGTGTTCCCCTTAGTACTTGTTGTTGTTCTTTTTCTTGTTATTAGGGGTACTGCAGGTGGTGCTTGAAAAGAAAAGGCTAGGTTTCCTCTGTCTCCCGTTGGCTCCGCCGCCGGTCCGCGTTGTCTCCGGTGGCCTTAGGACCATGGTGGCGCGGTGGATCCCAGCCCTTGCCGGCGGAAGGGCCCCGTCTTTAGATGTTCCTTCAAGTTTTGTTAGAGTTTATGTCCTGCTCAGGAAGACGGGACGACGGCGGCTTTTTAAAGATGGAATAAGGTTCTCCCCGTCTAGTCCCCGTTCCGGTGGTGCGTCTAGCATCGTCGGTGGGCATGTGAAGGTGTGTCTCCGGTGGATCTATCATTGGTGTATTTGCTCGGATCTTGTCGTAGTTCGTCTACTTTGTGCGTCTTCAGGTTGGATATTTCTGATATATACTACTCTTCAACGGCGGCGGTTGATGTTTTGGTGTGCTGGTCCTATGGGGCCTTAGCACGATGACTTTTCGACTGTGTTCTACAACAAGGTTTGCCCGGCTCCAGCGAGGGAGGGGCGATGACGGCGGCGCGCATTCGGCTCGCCTCAGTGCTTGTAGTCGTTGCTAGGTGCGTGGTCTACGGATCTGGATGTAATTTTTATTATTTCTAGTGTTTATTGTACTACCATAATTGAAGGTGAATAGATTGAAAGTTTTTTAAAAAAAAACTATGAGCTTCGAGCTCTTTTGGCAAAAAGAAAAGGGGTTTTATAGGTAGAATGGGTCCACTCCATGTACGTACGTATCACCAAAAACATCCATCACCAATCGCAAAGTGCCGAGTGCGGATTGGATACGACAAAATAAATAGTGTATTTTTTTCCGGTCTGGCGCGTGGGTTCGATCATTTCCGTGTCCGCTACTCGTCGGATTCGGACGACCGGCCCGATCCGGGTCGGGAACGAGCACACATGCACAGCGGGCAACAATAAATAGGTGCCCCAGGCCATTGCGCTGTGGCGTTCTTCGCATCATCTTCATCAAACAAGGGATCTACCGATCGATCGACATCTCCCTCTCGCTCGTAGTAGGCGTCGCGGCTGATCCAGGAGCAGCTAGCAATGGCGGCAGTAGCTCTTCTCCCGCCGCTGCTCCCGTCGCCGCCGAGGAGCGAGATGCCGCCGCTGCTCCCGACGCCGCCCAGGAGCGAGATGCTGCCGCTGTTGCCGACGCCGCACGGTGTCATCCTCACCATGCTGGTGTCCGCCATGCCAGGCCGCGCCGACTTCGTCAAGAGGTGGGACTGGAACAAGAAACGCGACGATAATCCATGCAGCTCAATCTGCTCCTCGTCGTCGGAGGGCAGCGGGAGCGCCTGCCGTGCCGACTCCGTCGGCAGGTGGGACTCGCACAAGAAATACAAGGCGCCCCGCACCACCATGTCGTCATCATCGTCTTCGTCACAGGGCGCCGGGAGCCCCGGGCGTGCCGACTCCGTCGAACGCTGGGACAGCAAGAAACTGGAGAGCTCACCGCCCACGGATCGCGGCCGCCATGTCGGCAACGGCAACAAGCGCCTGCCTAGCCCTAGCCGCGCGTCTTCGGCGGACCGCTGGGACTTACACAAGAAGCCTCGCCCGGAGCAGATGGAGAAGCCGCCTCAGACTAACGCGGCAGCGACGACGCCGGCGCTAGCCATGATGACACCGCACAAGGCCGTGTTCGCCGGGCCCAGCTTCTACGCCTCGCCTGATCCGAGCATGCTCCCCATGCCCTCCTTCTTTCTGCTGGCACGTCCGCGTGCACTCTGTACTCAGTAACTAAGTCCACCATGGCGATCTAGTTTCTTCTTGCGGAGTAGACGAGTGGTGCTGTATGTAGTCGTAGGGTGTCGAAGTCAATCACATATAGTAACATATGCATCCCTATTATTTCATCTCAGCTAGTGAAAAGCATTTGGTTGGCCGATGCTACTCCGGTGTCATTGTTCCAATGTAAACATTAGGCCGATGCTACTCCTCCTCTTGGTGTTATGATTCCAATGTAACCAAAATATAGGGAGGATGTTTAGTTTTCATGAATTTGTTCAGGGTCATTTTTCTGCAAGGCGTTCCGTGTGAAGTTATTAACTAAATAAAAAACCGCACTTACCGAATGACCGTACTACCAGTACCAAACAGTATTTATGCAAATAACCGAATTGCCGAAGGCACGACCGTATATATGTGTCACGGGGTAGAAGGAGAAATGGCTGGAAAAACTAACGTTATATGACTGCCATATAACAGATCATTGCATATCCCACACACATGGCAAGTTCCTCAATATTCAACATGATCCAAAATTTAACAAGATATTCAAAAACGTACACACGATCCATTGATAAGCAACCCATGCCATAAAAACTTGCATATGTAAAATTGCATGCGCCTTTTTATGGAAACAACTGCGGATTTCAGTGCAAACACTCCCTAAACTGACTACACATTTTCAGTACAGCGCCATCCAATTTTGTACTTCCTCCGTTTGCAAATATAAGACGTTTTAGATATTTCACTATGGACTACATATGGGCTGACATGAGTGAGCAAACATACTAAATCGTCTCTATATACGCAAAAAGAAGTTAGAACATCTTATATTTGTGAACAAAGGAAGTAGCTTTTATTCAATATAAGCAAGTTTTTTAACTAGAAATTGTATCGGCAAAAAGACAAATCTTCCAAGATTACATAATTCGTCTCCTGTGTGTTCTAGTGCTTGTCGGTCACCAGTGTGATCTGCAGTACAAATTAAACATAACAAAGAAAAATCGAGTGGTTTTAATACCTTGTTTCGGGTCCATTTTCACCTTCCTTCGTTACCATGACAAACGAAGATCACAAGAGCAAACGAACCAAACGGAAAGAATAGGTATAGATACTTTTATTACTGCACTAAATACCATCTTGGAGCCAGGTTTTGGGACGAAAACTTTACCCATGGTAACTTACGACTACCTAGGTGCTACAATATTGTAGGCATATTGTAGGTATATTTGATTATACCATGTGAGTATACCTGGCCGTCTGCCGGGCCGGGTCGGGCTTCGGGCCGGGCCTACCAAAGCCCGAGGTAGAAAACCTAGGTCCAAGCCCGGCCCGGCCCATCCATCGGGCCTAGTTTTGGGCCCAAGACTGGCCCAAAAGTGATAAAGCCCGTTGGGCCTCGGGCCGGGCCCCTTCAGTAAATCGCAAAAATGGTGGGCCCGGGTCCAGCCCGGGCCCGTCGTGGGTGCAGCATCGGGTCGGGTCGGGCCGTTCGGGCCGGGCTGCCCATGGCCAGGACTATATGTGAGAATATCTAGTTTGGTTGTATGGTGATAGCTGATGCCTAGACTAAGTGGCGAAACATTTTTTTTCAACTATGTGAACATTTTATTACAATCTATAAACATTATTTTTAATACCAAGAGCTCACTTTTAGAAATACGTGAACATTTTTTATAATATCACATACTTGTTTTCCCGTGGGATATCTTTTCTAAAATTACATGAACTACTTTTTACATTGTATAAATATTTTTTAAATGTCACGTACATTATTTGAAATGCAAGAACATTCATTTTTGAATGTTATCTAAATTTTAAAATTAAAAAAAAATCAAGTGTACTATAAAGTTTGACCGCTTTTTTATTTTCATCTCAGGTCTACATTATAGGAACATTTTATTACACATGTTTAACATTCTACAATGATTAAGAAATTTAATATAAGGTTTGATCTCTACTTTTACATATATGTTGTACATTTTCCTTATACATATAAACAATTTTTATAAATGTTTAACATTTTCCAAATACAGTTTTAATGTTATTACAAGAACATGCTTTGAACATTTTTCAAGTAAATGTTTCGTTAAAATACACAGTGTTTTCTTCATGATAACTTTTTTTGTGAACTATGCACAGTGTTTTTTATATATTCTCTAAAAATTTCCCTAACACTTTTTTGTAAACTTGTGACATTTTTTAATGTAACATATACTCCCTCTGTAATGAAATATAAGATGATTAAATCACTAAAGTAGTATTCTGAATGTTCTTCTATTCTTTACACAGGGAGTACTTTTTTGAATTAAATGAACATTTTTTTATGATGTATAGAAATTTTTCATACACATGATTAACATTTTTTGTAGACGTGATTAACATTTTCTACTTTTTTGTTCTCATTGTACATGTTTTGTACACATAAAAAATATACACGTTTAACATTTTCAAACGCAAAGATGAATATTTATTAAAACTTTGTGTAAAAACAATTTCTAATGTTTGTGACATTCAAAAAATGTACGTGAGATTCAATTACGCGCACCAAAAATGTTTGTGACATTCAAAAAAATTGACGTGTTCAACTTGGTTTTAAAGTGTACGTGCCATTTAAAAAAGTTCATCCTATGTACATAAAATGATTGTGTAATTCGAAAAAATGTGCCATCCATTCAGAAATATGTATCACCTAGCAGAATGAAGAATGGAGGTAGCTAGATCTTATGGTATTGCTGTTGGAATTATGTGTCCTGCAACTATATTCAAATTACTTGAAATTGTCAATATTCGGAATACCTCATTATGGGATTATACATGTATTCCTACATGGAATTGCTTTACATGTTTACCATGGAATTGTTACTTGTTGGAATGTACTTAAGTAATATATGCTTAAGGAAGCTGGTCAATTATCAGTGGAATACAATATACTATTTATATTGAAAAGATTGCCCGGGTACACTGATGATTGGAAGGAGTGAGATCATATAGTTAGATTACAGCCCTAACGTTGATCTACGTAACTAGAGGAATTTACACTCTATTATGGCGCGTTGCTCACAAGTATGTGCTCCGGGGACATAACAGGTAGAATCCGTTAACAGACAAATATGATTGTGGTTGGTAATTTGATCTGGACTCTATCCCGGAAACTAATTGTAATGGCTAGGAATCTTATCTGTATAAGGGGTGAACTCTTTGAAAAGACAGTATAAGAAGGTCCCTACCCCCTAGCCTCAAAGATGCGATTTGTGAGCGGCACCACGGATAAGCGCAGAGGAATAGGGGGTAGACCACAAACCCTAAATTTTCAACATTGGCATCATGAGCAAGGTTCGATACGTGGTCTAACCCTAGTCTGCCGGGACCTCAGCCGCCGGCCCCGACTACCGATCCCGCTGCAACTCTGCGGTCGGATCTGCCCACTTCACGTTGTGCACGTGGAGCGGAAGGAAGGAACCACAGATCTCCGTATAATGCAATCCGCTGCACAACTCTGCTGTCATGGCCTTCCGCATCACTGTCCGATTCAAGGAATTTTCTTCGGATGTGTTTTTGCGCGGCTGCTGCGTGGATCTATGGCCCGAGTCGCTGATACGTGCAAGTTCACGTGGACGAAGACGGAGGAAGTCAAGTCATACTAGTATACAAGAATCAATCAGGTTGTTTTGCGTACATATGCATGTCTGCCGTTGTGGCCGCTGGCCGGCCGCTCGTTGTACTTCCGCGAGTATCATGCTCTGGCCGATTGGATCGTTGACTAACGATGAAGCGTTCTCTAAGGAACCGAGGAATATCGTTGGCAGATTATGGATGAATCTTCACGGAACTTGCTACGACGTGAACATGCTGTCGAACAGATCGGTTCCATCTATCCCATTGACATCGCGACATGCGCACCCGCTGGCCTACTCGATCCGCCCGTCCGCTCAAACTCCATTAGCCCCCCCGTGACTTGCCGGTCTTTCACTATAGTCGTCGAGCCAACCACCGTTGTATTCCTGCTACGCCTTATTGCCTGAGCTCCTCCACGCGATCCTGTCGAGGAAGAACGTACATCCTCCACTCCGCTTCATCACGCCGCACGCGCCAAGCCGGACATGTTGGCAGGCCATAGTGACCTTGGAATTTTTTGGACATTGCTGAACCCAACGCTTTCTATGGCGCCCATTTGTCCATGGTCTCAGTCCTTCGCCCTGATGACTCGCCAAGCTGAACGAGCTTGTTGCTCGGAAACTGCAGGTCGCTCACGCGGCCATGCATGATGCCGCTCCTAAGACTTATGTTCTACATCACGTGTTGCTTATTATGCTGCCAAGTGCACCTGTACTAGCCGGATGGAAGAACCACATGAACATGTGCGGAAGCGCATGTTATGAGGGGAGGGATGCATATTACAATCCTAACTATTATCTATTAATTATTTTTTATTAGATCATTGATTAACGGACTAACTTGTTTTGGTTGCTAATTTTGTTGCATGTAAATCATAGCAAGGAAAACAAATCTACTCCTTGGAAGAAATTTAGGAGGACTCCAGATCATAAATGCGTGAACGGACTGCACCGAGCAAATGATTATATACTGAATATTGCTATGATTGAAATATTATGCGGAAAATTATGCATACCGGAAAGGGATTTCGGAGAAGTGTTATTGTTGAGCATCACTTGTTTATGGAGGAAGATGGGATTCACTCCGAGGACAAGGAAATTTTCTCTTCATTTGTCGGTATGTCTAATGATAATATTTTCACTATATATTTGTGGGTACTCTTTCAAATAGTTGGATTATAGTGTTGGTTTATATACATCATTCATTGTTGGAATACTATAGCAACTTTATTGGCATGCAACAATTTCAAAGGAAAATTGATGTACTTTGGATTGGAAATTAAGCCATGATACTCCCTTGTGGGGGGGAACTATTATTGTTATAGAACATGTTATTTAGCTTCAATGAGAAGCGGTTTAATTTATTGCACCATCTTGGAATCTATTGATTATGACATACTATTTGAAAATGGAAGAGTGGAAATATTGCTCAATGGTTAAATTAGTGCATTATGGATTTTAACACAATGGTCTATCTTTCTTGCTGTCCATTGGAAGTTGGCAACCAAATTGTTTATAATTTGACAAAGATAACTCCATATGGAGGAAATACCGACAATCGGAACACATGCTTGGAATCTTATTATCTACATCATCAACAACTTGGTTACATATCTTGGAACTAGATGAAATGGCTTATTGATTCTGGAATCCTAAACTTTAGTGGGAGGACTATGGTATTTTGTGAAGCATATATAATGGTCATTTGGACTCATATACATTTTTTGAAGGTGGAAATAGATTTAAAAGGGCTTCATATCATTATTTATTCTAGTATATTTGTGGTACTGTTTTTTAGACACTCCCACTAGAGGTCAAACTATTTATTTTATTACATTCATCGATGATTGCACTTGATATCGTTATATTTTTTCTTTCAAAATACAAGTCGGAAGATTTTATTGCTGGTCACATGTTCTACTGAAGTGGAAAATCAGTTGATTAAATAATATCATAGTTTTAACAACTGTTGGTGGGGGAAGTACACTTCAGGAATATATCTTTGTAGGTAAAGAGCATGGAACTATTCACCATTGTAATATACCGTTCCATAATTGAATGGAGGATTGAAGGAATTGAATGCCTTTTATACGCCCTTGTTTCTTTGGAAGGAAGCATTACATACTGTCGGTTGTTGAAATCATTATCCATCTAGCACAGTCACTTGACTGGAAGGAAATCTTCTATTTTGGCATGAAATTCTCAATTATTACAAAGCGCACACCAAGAATTTTTCATGGTTATTCTAGTGGATCAAATGATGTTTCCCTAGTTATCTGGAAAAGGAATACTAGTGGAAAGTAGGAACACAATTATTTTTATGGATAATGGTGGAATTATTGGCAATCGTACTAGAATATAAATTTGACGCCAAACGAGAATACAAGTGAAACTCCCGACACTAACATGGTTAGGAAAAGTGGGAGGAATTAGCTTGGACTGTCATATTTGGATAATTGTTATGAGTTTTTGGTGGAAGTCACTCTAAGTTTTAGAGGAATAACAGAAGTCTCTAAAGAAGGCTTGTTTTTTCATCATTCTCAACTATGGGTGGAAGAATTGTGGGAAGGTAACTCAAATGAGGAAGAGCATATTTTGGGAACTTAATATCATACCAAACAACCGCAAGCCTCTTTGTCTGCAAGTGATTTACTTAAGGAGATTTGGCTCACTGGAATATTATAATGTCACTCTTGCCATTCAGTTCTTTGCACAAAGGGAAATATACTTTGTGGAAACTCTCTCTCTCTCCTGGAATTTTGGGAAAGAGGAACTAAAGACATGATTTGCTAATTGAATATTAATGTATTGTCTTATAACAAGCTTCACATCAATGGAATATCAGGTCATATGGTTTTCTAAATCAAGCTTGGTGGTCATCTACAAATGAATTTGTGGAGCTTCCCATGTTTCGGGAGTGGAAATACATAGAAATTATTTTGAAGTGTTTCTCTATGGAAAATTGCAAATCTGGTAAAATACCTTTGATAAAGGGAATCATCCTCGGTGAGGAACTATATTTGAACTCCTGACAAAGATGGAATAATACATGATACTAGAATTTGTGTGTATCTTCATTATATTATCACACCTTAGCTACCGGCAATTATGCTGCATTCAAGCAGTGGAAGGAAAGACAAGCAGCTAAGGGAATCTCACACATCATATAAGATTGTGGACAGTGCATCGGAACTTGTTGCTTGCCTGATTTTTTTATATATATTAAAGGTAAACACATTGAGGAAGTTATTACTGTATCTATGAGATAAGAAATAAGTCCAGGTACACATATCCAATTTTGTTGTTGTGAAGTACTAATATGGTGTAGGTTCACTGACCGAAGTCAGGAATTTATTTCAAAACATAAGTTACTTATGGAGTTTCATTTACTTAAAGGATTTGATATTTATGTGGTTTTGAAAACTTTATTCAACATGGTTATCATCTAATTGACTCGATGTGGAATTAATCATATTATTGATATATGTGATGGAAAATAATTGATGTGGAATTTTACTTGAGGAATCAGAATACTCAAGGTACCTATAAAGGTGGAATTACACTCGAGGTGCCGAGGACAACTATGCTGGAATAATTAGGCAAAAAACTAAAGGTCTCTAGTGATCTTAAGTGTCACAACAAGGAAACATATTGAAGGGAAGTATCACCATATATTTTTGTGGGTTTTCAACATAGTGTTAATATGATTGTTGGTCCCTTGGCTAAGCCTCTTAGTCAGGAGGTATTTGGCAAGCATGTTATGTCTATGGGTTTACAAATATTTAAATGATCGTTTTGGACAAGTGGGAGATGTTGGAATTATGTGTCCTGCAACTATATTCAAATTACTTGGAATTGTCAATATTTGGAATACCTCATTATGGAATTATACATGTATTTCTACATGGAATTGCTTTACATGTTTACCATGGAATTGTTACTTGTTGGAATGTACTTAAGTAATATATGCTTAAGGAAGCTGGTCAATTATCAGTGGAATACAATATACTATTTATATTGAAAAGGTTGCCCGGGTACATTGATGATTGGAAGGAGCTAGATCGTATAGTTAGATTACAGTCTTAACGTTGATCTACGTAATTAGAGGAATTTACAATCTATTATGGTGCGTTGCTCACAAGTGTGTGCTCCGGGGACATAACAGGTAGAATCCGTTAACAGACAAATATGATCGTGGTTGGTAATTTGATCTGGACTCTATCCCGAAAACTAGTTGTAATGATTAGAAATCTTATCTATATAAGGGGTGGACTCTTTGGAAAGACAGTATAAGAAGGTCCCTACCCCATAGCCTCAAAGATGCGATTTGTGAGCGGCACCACGGATAAGCGCAGAGGAATAGGGGGTAGACCACAAACCCTAAATTTCCAACAATTGCTTCTCCGACTTTTGATTATTGATGGTGTATATGGCTTGTGATTTCCCTCATGTGTTATTTGAGCACACATGTCATGATCGTGATACATACAAATAGTGTAGGGCATGAACTAGCAAAACTTGTGTTTTTCCTCATGTGTTTGCAAATTTGGCTAGATGAGTCACCTATTGCTTTGATCCTTATATGCTTTTAAAGGATTTAACCCATATCACTGATCAAATAGAGGGGTTTAGCATACAACCATGTATCCACATCTACTATGCAAGCATGGGATCCTCCTTACCAGTCGAGCGTGGCTTCGAGGGAGGGGGGAGAAAGGGTCAGGGAGTTCGCGCTACAAGCGCCGGAAGGAAGGGAAGGGTCAGCGCCGCTGGCTTGCTGCAAGTATGCGAACCAATGGAGGATTATGAGATCTGGTCCAGATTCTAAAGAGTATTTGATAGAAGCATGGGGCGGGGCAGGACCCGAAAGGGAGGGGGCAAGAGAGTATGCATTCTTGCAGCAGCAACACCATGTGGTGATCTCGGATGGATCGATCGGCTTTCAGTGACTAGCCGTTACCATTTCTGTCAGCACATGTTCGTTGATCAGCCGCATGCAGGTTTGACCTCCCTCCTCCGTGATCTGCAGACAGGCCCATTGCTGATCCTCTCCTGCCAGATGCTATGCAATGGTGTCTGCCCGTTTGTGCGCCGGGTTCGACCGCCAGAAATATGTAGGTTACATTTTAAAAATTGCTCACAAGTTTCAAATATGTTTTTCCGGCATTTTCAGGAAAAAATTGTATACAATGTTTCTTAGTGTAAGAAAAAGTTTCATACCATTAATACAATATACTCCGGCGGTTAAAAAAATGTTCCACATCCAAAAATATACAATGTAAAACAAATGATCCTGTAGGTTAAAAAAATGTATGTGACATTTAAAAATATATTCATGTATTTCCAACAAATGCCCATGAAATATCTAAAAATATTTATATGATGTACAAAAAAGGTCATGTGGTTAAAAATATATTTATTGCCATTATACAATTGTACAATGTATATTTGGAAAATGTTACTATGTAAACTAGAAAGTGCTCAAAACGTAAATAAAAATAAAATATTGTATCCGAAAAATATGCAAAGTGTATCAAACTTTTTTTTGCATGTGTACTCCGAAGATGAACATTTTATACCGAGAGAAATAGTATACATGAGTTCCAAAAAAGAAAACCGATAAAAATGAAAAGTAAGAAATACAAAAGCAGAATACCGAGGAAAACGAAGAAAACTGATACAATGAAGTAAGAAAGAAAGACCGAGAAAAAACAATGAGAGAACAAAGAAAACCAGGGTAATTTTAGGATTGAAAGAAAACCCAAGAAGAAAGCAAGAAAACCAGAGAAAAAAATAAGAAAAAAAGGAAAAAATGGTGAGAAAGAGCAATAAAACCAGCGAAAATACAAAAAGCAAATGAAAAAAAAAATAGGCCAGCCCGCTAGTGTGTCGCCCTAGAGGACACGTTGCTACAGGACATAAACGTCGCTTCTATTCCTTGGACGCCGTCACCCGGCACCGTACAAACGTCCGCTCTCTCCGTCCGCATGTCGCATCAATGAACACATGGTCTACGCCCTGAAATACTGCATGCGCTCCATATTCCGACGAATTGAACGCCTACAAGATACCTTAAGGCCAACTTCATCGTGCGATCCTATCCTGTTCGCTCCCGTTCGTTTGGGGTAAAAGGAACAAATGAGACGGCCCAGTGCGCGGGCGCAAACAAATAAATGTTCGGATTCCGTTCGTTTTCAACCCATCCCCGGCCTAAACTTGTGCTCGGTTTGGGATGAAACGAACGCGCGCGGACGGCCTCGACGCACGCCCTTGTCCCCCCGTGGCCCGCCTGTCGGGGACACTAGCAGTCCCTCCGCTCCCAACGCTTCACCCTCTCTTCCCGCCCCGCCCCGCCGCCGGCGCCGCCGCTATTCTCCGGCCGCCTCCTCACCGCGCAGCCCCCCCGCCGTCCGTACCAAACCACGTCTCGACATGGCCGCCACCACGCCCGCGCTTCCGCCGTAGTTTTGGTCGTCGATCGGAGGAGGTTTGGCCCTCGCCGTCCTTGCCGGTGGCAGAGGGGACACGACTGCCGGCGATGTACCACGGCGGCCGAGGCAGATTCCGACGAGAGCTCCAGAGCGGCCTGTAGCCGGCCAGCAACCACCCTGCTACGTCGAGGTGATCATCGCGGCCTCTTCGCCATCACGAGCGCAAGGTGTTCGACCTTTTGCCAACAAAGGTATGGACAGTGGAGACGAGTTTTTCTACCATCACTTTCTTTGTTCATCGGACGATTCGTCGTCGGATGATGATGATCTTGTGGTGGCTGCACTGGTCGTTCACGACCATATTCAACGGCAGCTTCCTCGGTACAGGGGTCAGTCCCTGGCCGCGCTCCCAACCTGAACCGCAACAGGGAGAGAGGCCACGCCCTGCTCTATGCAGATTACTTTGCCAACACCCCGCTCTTCGGGCCGGATAAATTTCGTCGCCGTTTTCGTATGGCCAGGCATGTGTTCAATCGTATCCGAGAGGGAGTGGTTGCTCATGACCCATACTTCGAGTGCAAGACGGATGCCCTTGGCAAGCTTGGATTCTCCTTCTACCAGAAATGCACCGAGGCCATCCGCATGCTTGCATATGGAATTCCAGGCGATCTGGTGGATGAGTATGTGCGTATGAGTGAGACAACATGTCTGATGTCAATGTACAAGTTTTGCCAGGCTGTGATCGAGGTCTTTGGCCCAGAGTACTTGAGGCAGCCAACTGCCGCTGATACAGAGAGATTGTTGGCGACCAACGCAGCTAGAGGCTTTCCAGGTATGCTTGGCAGCATAGATTGTATGCACTGGGAGTGGAAGAACTGTCCATTTGCTTGGCAGGGCCAGTACAAGGGGCATGTTAACGGGTGCACTGTCATATTAGAAGCGGTGGCATCACAAGATCTTTGGATATGGCATTCTTTTTTCGGCATGGCAGGTTCTCACAATGATATCAAAGTGCTGCAGCGTTCTCTAGTCTTCGCGAGGCTTGCAGAAGGCCACTCCCCACCTATCAACTTTGAGATCAACAGCCACCATTACAACAAGGGATACTATCTAGCAGATGGTATATATCCTCAGTGGTCAACTTTTGTGAAGACAATCTCGAAACCCCAAGGTGAGAAGAGAAAGAGATTTTCCCAAATGCAAGAGAGTGTTAGAAAGGATGTGGAACGTGCTTTTGGTGTGCTTCAATCCCGGTGGGGTATCGTTCGAAACCCTGCACTGTCATGGGATGAAAGGAAGCTTTGGGAGATGATGACTGCTTGTGTGATCATGCACAACATGATCGTCGAGGACGAGCGTGATGAGAGTATCTTCGACCAAGGATTTGATTATCAAGGTGAAAATATTGAGCCCCTGCACCAAGACCCGGCCACATTTGAACAGTTTGCCCAATTCCACCGTGAGATGCGTGATTGGCACACTCATGTGAATCTTCAAAATGACTTGGTTAAGCACGTGTGGGATCACGTTGGCAACCAATAGATGTATTTGTCCATTTTATGTTCAGTCAAGACAATTTCAATTGGGTTGTAAAACTATTTTAATTTTCAGACAAATATTTGGGTTCGAAACTAGTTTTAATGCAAATTTGGGCAATTCATGGCCCTGACGGACAGGATGAGGCAAAAGGATGCGGCCGCGCGCTGGACGCACGGCCACCGCATCCCAGGACAGGCCCGGATACGGCCCCAAATCCCTACCCAAAGGGACAAAAACAAGACAAAATAGACGTCCGTTTGAAGTCGCATGGTGGAGTTGGCCTAAGCAGGCGAGCCCGGGCACGCCAAGGAATTTTCGATTTGCACTGTATGTATTACGGTAGTGTAAAGGCTGAATCTGGAGATTCAGAGTTGCCATTGTTTAACTTTATTTGCTCTGTACTGAATGATCTGAGGGGCTACTCATTAGGCCTGTACTAATTGCACTGCATACAATGTGCTTTTTAAATATATGGCACTATATGGACACCATATGCTGTTGGGTTTAGTCCCATATCGGTTGTGGGGGAAGACATGACACGATTTATAAGGACGGGGGCATCCCCTCCTAACAGGCTAGTCTTTTGGGGGGAGAGGGCCTAAAGCCTCTCATAAGTCGATGTTGCTCTCCGGTTGGGTCTAGTGACGCATGTGGGTCGGAAACACTGGTATAGCGGATCTGAGATTGCGTAACAATTGGTATTGGAGTCTAGGTGTCCGGAATAAATCTCGGTGGACTCACGGGTGGTCGGTCATGGTTGGTGCGTCGGAAACGCTGGTGTTAGCGAGCCCATGGATGACTGATGTGTGAGGGGAAGATTGTTGGGATTAGTCCCACATCAGTTGTGGGGGAAGACATAACACGATTTATAAAGACGGGGGTGCCCCCTCCTAACAGGCTCCTCTTTTGAGAGGAAAGGGCCTAAGATCTTTTATAAGTCGGTATTGCTTTTTGGTTGGGCCTAATGACGCATGTGGGTTAGAAATGTTGGTGTAGCGGAGGTGAGAAGATGCTGCAGTTTTAGGAGCTCAACAATTTCAGCTGGTAACGCTTGTACGTGTGTATTCCGAAGATCTAGCGTCTCTGGATCACGTAGCGCCGGAACTCCTGGTGGTAGCTTCTGTATACCCGTCTCATGAAAGTTCAGATATTTTAGAGCATCTTCAGCCGTTGGCTCCCTGAGGCGGTTTTGCGCTCAGTCGTCGTTTTCAGGTGTTAAAATTGATCCACTTTGTAGCCTCATTTTGGCGAATAAAGGGCTCATATGGGCGAGATTAGGCCCATATTCGGCGTGGTTCGCCGTGTCTCGGCGTTCAATTACCAACATAATTTTTTCTTACCACATATTTCATCACAGAAAAAATCAAATACTTCAACAAAATAGTACAACAACAAATAGTTCAATACAAATTATATAGTTCAACAAATAAAAACTCGTATTTCATCACACGACGTCCCCCTTGAGCCTTCATAGGTGCTCAATCAGATCTTTCTGCAGTTGATGATGCACCCGTGGGTTTCGGATCTCCTAACGCATACTAAGATAGGCAGTCCAAGTTGCCGGTAGCTGGTGATCAACTTCGGCTAGAGGACCCTGCCTGTAGTATGGTTCAATGTCAAACACTGGGTCTTCTTGCTCGCTCTCGATGATCATGTTGTGCAAGATGACACAACAAGTCATAATCTCCCACATTTGATCCTTGGACCACGTCTGAGCGGGGTACTGGACAACATCAAATCGAGATTGGAGCACACCAAATGCCCGCTCGACATCCTTCCTGCACGCCTCCTAAATCTTCGCAAATCAGGCGTTCTTGCCTCCTGGCACATGGTTTGAGATGGTCTTTACAAATGTCGACCATCTCAGATAGATGCCATCAGCTAGATAGTATCCCTTGTTGTAGTGCCGCCCATTGATCTCGAAGTTCACCGGATGAGAATGACCTTCAACAAGCTTGGCAAAGACAGGAGAGCACTGCAGCACGTTGATGTCATTGTGAGTTCCTGGCATATTAAAGAAGGAGTGCCAAATCCAAAGGTCCTGTGTGGCCACCGCCTCAAGCACCACACTGCAACCGCCTTTGGCGCCTTTGTACATCCCCTGCCAAGCAAATGGGCAATTCTTCCATTTCCAATGCATGCAGTCGATGCTTCCAAGCATCCCAGAAAATCCTCTTGCTGCATTTTGTGCTAGGATCCGAGCAGTGTCTTCCGCATTGGGTATTCTCAAGTATTGTGGTCCAAACACTGTCACCACTGCCCGACAGAACTTGTAGAAACACTCTATGCTGGTGCACTCGGCCATGCACCCATAGTCGTCGAGTGAATCACCGGGAGCTCCATATGCAAGCATCCTCATCGCTGTCGTGCACTTCTGGATGGAGGTGAATTCAAGAGCGCCGGTGCAATCCATCTTGCACTTGAAGTAGTTGTCGAACTCCCGAATGGAATTCACAATCCTGAGGAAGAGCTTTCGGCTCATCCGATAACGGCGTCGAAATGTTTTCTCGCCGTGAAGTGGAGCATCGGCGAAGTAGTCAGAGTAGAGCATGCAGTAGCCTTCGAGACGATGTCGGTTCTTTGCTTTCACCCGCCCAGGCGCCGAGCCACCTCACCGCGGCTTTTCATTGCTCGCCAGCAGCTGGGCGAGGGCGGCGAGCACCATGAGATGCTCTTCTTCCTGGACGTCGGCCTCGGCTTCCTCCTCCAGCAGCGCGGCGAGCGCTTCCTCGTTATCCGAGTCCATCGCCGAGGCAGGCAAATCGCCGAACACCTTGCGCCCGGTAGGCGTGTACCCGCCGTTAAACTGCTCCTTCGCGGTCGGGAACGGCGGCCGGAAACGTCCAGCTGCTGTTGGAGGGGCTGCCGCGGCAAAGCGCTGCTATTTTTCCGGCGGGGAATGGTTATCTAGCGGTGAAGGGCGGCGGGCGGCGCCGGGATATAGCTAGTGGTGGCCGAGAGCGCGGGGGGTGGGAGGCGAGTCGGGGAAGAAAATCTTGACTTTTCCCCTGACGAAGTGGGCTAGCCACGCTTTTCCCTTGCGTCGGAGCCCCCAACTGCTTCCCAGTGTGTCGGGTTCAGTCTGTGACCGCCGGGCGGAAAAAAGGGCATTCTGGGGACACGACTGAACCGTTTTTTTCGCGCCGACGCCGAAAAAGTGGCCTGGGGGGTCCTGTTGAGGACGCGGCTGGAGATGCTCTTAGGTGGAATAGGTTGTGCATACCATTCATACCATACTCCTCCAGACCCTCACAGCCTTCAAAATCCGAGTCTGTTACCGTTGGAGATCCAACATGGCGCAGATCTTTATTTGCCAATACTGAGGCAAATGATTGATGCAATCTGAGTTTGTTACCGTTAGAGATCGAACATGGCGCAAATATTTATTTGCCAATACTGCGGCAAGCTCCAAGTCAATGTGTTGGATTGATAGTCGTCGAATATAACCATGAGAATGTTGATGAAATTCTCTTCAGCGGATTTCGATATGACAAGTTCAAGCATCAAGTCATGGACTCGATAGCCATGAGCCTTACCATCATATCCAATTTCCAAACTCTTGATTAATAATTTTCTATACATATTTAACATTTTCCAAACGCTTGTTCAACATTTTTTCAAATGCTTGATTAACATTTTTATATACATTGTCAAATGTATTCATTATTTTTTTAATACATGGTCAATATTTTTTCTATACAAATTTAACATTTCCCAAATGCTTGATTAACATTTTTTCAAATAATTGTTCAACATTTTTTTTCAAATGCTTGATTAACACTTTTATATACATGATAAAAAAAATCATCAGTTTTTAATACTTGATCAAAAAAATTTCTATACATGTTCAACATTGTCCGAATCCTTGTTTAAAATTTTTTAAATACTTGTTCAGCAGTTTTAAATATTTATTCAACATTTTAAAAAATATAGTGTTTTTGTAGTATATATATATATATATATATATATAGATAATATTTTAAAGTATAAAGAAAAGTACAAAAATAAAGCAAAAAACCAGAAAAGGAGATCGTGGCCTCCCACGCGAGTGGGCTGGCCCATCTCGCTCGCCCCTTCAGCGCGTCGGAAGCTAGACTCATTGAATGCAAGATATAGGGCCTCCTTGGGATCGAGTGGTTCGGTGGGAGAGGGTTTGATGGGGAATACGAATAAAACAATGTGCGGACTCCCCTTTAGGAGTTGATTCCATAGGTCGTTCAATGGTATGCAACCATTAATGCAAAAATAATTTGGAATTCGAGCGCCGAATCAAATTGTAAATCAATCACTAATGCGAAACAATTTATAAACCAAGTGCCTAATCAATTTGGAAATCAAGCCATAAATGTAATCTCTACTCCAAAAAGGGCAGTCCGTAGGTCATTCGTTGATACGCAGCCATTACTGCGGAAATATTTTGAAACCCGAGTATCAATATGGAAATCAATCCATTAATGCGAAACAATTAGTAAACTAAGCGCCGAATCAACTTTGAAATCAAGCCATAAATGTAATCTCTACTCCAAAAGGTGGAGTCCTAGGTCATTGGTTGATGCGCAAACATAAATGCGAAAATAATTTGGAAACTGAGCGCCGGACCAATCTAGAAATCAATCTGTTAATGCAAAACAATTTGTAAACTAAGCGCCAAATCACTTTGGAAATCAAGTCATAAATGCAATTAATTAGTTAGACAGTTAATTAGATATGCAATTGCTCGTTGTGAAGCAACCATTAATGCGAAAATAATTTGGAAACCAAGCGCCGAATCAATTTGGAAATCGATTCATTAATAAGAGACAATTCATAAACTAAGCTCTGAATAAATTTGAAAATCAAGCCATAAATGCAATATATTTGCCAGACAGTTAAATATGTATAATATTAATTACATTCATACATAGATATTTTTTCACGCCGAACCAATTTGGAAAACCAAGTCATGAATGCAATTAATTTTTTAATTAATAAATTAATTAGGCAGATATCTACTTAGATCCAAAATTCGGAAACCCTAGATAAAATGGGCTGGCATACCTGGCGAAAGTCTGTCATCAAAGGTGGAACTTGTGAACGTCCGTCTCGCAATTTCATTATATTGGAGGAAACTAGATGGCTTTTTGTCAAATTGCCTTGACATTTCTTTAATTTTGAGTGTAAAATGTTTATCCCATTGGCACCCTAGGATCAAGATCGTGTGGTAGTTTATGCGTTCTCTGGCAGTTCCTCCCTGGCAAACGTTTGCTAGTTACTATTTCCAAATATTATTCGTCGTGATAAAAGGAAACTTTTCATGTGATATTTGGAATTTCTAGTTAATAGCTAGCATGTTTCAACTTTCAAGTGCTAACAAACCAAATAATTCCATGCATGGCGGGATTGTAGCTAAACCAAAATAAGAAACACAGATGATATATCCGCCAAAAAAATCACGGATAGTATCAATTTAATAGCACCATTACAACTTTCTTATTTACCTCCATGTTTTAATGATGCTATATAGCATACTTTGTTTGTTAAAAAAAATCACGGGCATGTTGTCCATATAAGCAAGCAGGCCACCCTCCTCTTAGCTCCACTTTCGCTCCGATCCTCGTCGTAGTCTATGAGGAGATGCTCAATGCAATGGCGCCCGTAGCACTTGCACTATGCTTATTTGCCACCTTCCTTCTATCTGCTCTACCACCCGCACATGCCTACATCGGCCACCCAGCATGGTCCCCTCCCCGGCCCAACCCCTCGATGGCAGAACCGACGTCATCTTCTGAGTACAAGATCTACATCATTCTGTTGAAGCCTCGAGCGGACGACGAAGCGTGCCAGGGATGGTACCGGTCCTTCCTCCCTGACGAGGTCACCTCCGATGGCAAGCCACGGCTCATCCGCTCGTACAAAACCCTCTTCCACGGATTCGCCGCCTGGCTGACGGAGGAGGAGCTGGAGGCCGCGTCCAGGAAACCCGGCTTCGGGCACTGGTTCCGAATGGGATGATGTACCCGGCCGTCGAATAACCACCAGACTGGGAACTAGATTCAAATATGAGTTGTACTCTAGATCTATCGGGTTCCAATTGATTCGGCGCCAAAAAATATCTACCTACAAATCTAATTAATTGCATACCGGTCGTCGAATAACCACCAGACTGGGAACTAGATCTTTTTTCGCGAATACGCAAAGCTTGCGTATCATTTCATTGATAGAAGGAATAGAATGAGTACAACAATGGGTACAACACATGACACGAACACAGGTAGGCGTGAACATGATGCCCGGAGCAGAGGACAAGGGATGCTCGGCCCAAACAGAGAATACAACACAGCTAAACCTACCAAGCCCAAACCTAGAGCGGCAACACTAAACCAACAGTAATACCAACATAGCCAAATCCAACTCCGGGGACACCGCGAGCTACAAAGATAGCGCCTTCAAGAAGGAAGACAACATCGAGACGTCGCCGCCATCCGGTCTGGAGGATTCAGACCTAGGGTTTCCCCTGAGCTCGAAGAGGGGCGCAACTGAAGGCAATGACAGTGCCTCCAAGAAGGAAAACGACACCTGCAGGCGTCGCCGCTTCCAGCATCGGCAAGCCGAGCATGGGTTTCTCCTTGGCCTGAGGTTGAGCAATCCCATAGCCGCCGAAAGTGGAATCGATGATGAGGGAGCAATGTTGGTCGGAGCCTCCGCGTTAGAGGGGGTTGGTGTGGCTGCACCTGCCACCGGAGGGTGGCACCACTTCCGGATCCACGAGCATTGGATGGGAACTAGATTCAAATATGAGTTGTACTCTAGATCTATCGGTTTCCAATTGATTCGGTGCCAAAAAATATCTACCCATGAATCTAATTAAATGCATACCTGGCCGTCGAATAACCACTAGACTGGGAACTAGATTCAAATATGAGTTGTGCTCTAGATATATCGGTTTCCATACTGATTCGGGGCCAAAAAAATATCTACTTATGAATCTAATTAATTGCCTATGTAATTAACTATCTGGCTAATCAATCGCATTTGTGGCTTAATTTCTAAAATGATTCAGCGTTTAGTTTAGAAATTGTTTCGCATTAATGGATTGATTTTAAAATAGATTTAACGCTCCTTTTCCAAATTATTTTCGTCCCAACGAGCGATTGCATACGTAAATAATTGTCTAGCTAATTAATTGCATTTATGACTTGATTTCTGAACTGATTGGGCGCTTAGTTTACAAACTATTTCGTATTAATGAATTGATTTCCAAATTGATTCGGCGCTTGGTTTTTAAATTATTTTCTTATTAATGACTGTGTACCAACGAACGATATACGAACTAGGAGTAGAGATTGAGGTCAATTCATCGGAAAGTCCGAAGCAAGCTCAATAATCATCATCTTATTAGGAGGAGTCTGGAAATCTGAAGCCCAATAAAGAACCACAATTTTAAGTAATCTGCAGACCAGCAAGCTCACAGCAATGAGGTATCGCCCAACAGAGCAAAACACTATACTGCCGGGGACGAAAATAAACAGAGCAAAACTATCAAATGTGGGCGCTGCTATAGGTCGCTCTTAGCGAGCAATACGGGTTTGCCGCTCGCATAACCTGTCACACGCAGCTCACCTGGGCCAGCCCATTGTGCACGCCATCCGACATGCGCAAAAAAGAGTCACACCTGCTTCATTTTCTCATTCTGGTTTTGGGAACAAATGCGCAAAAATCTTCGCGGATTGATAAAGTGTTCGTGAATTCAAAAGATATTCAAGGATTCAAAAAATGAGCACCAATTTATAAAAGAATCTGGAAAATGTTTGCACAACGAATTTGAAAATTGTTTGTGAATTGAAAACAAATAAAATACATAAACACAAAACTAAAAAAGGAAACAATTGGAAGAAAAATATGCAGGAAAACAAAATAAAAAAAATAAAAAACCAGAAAAACCAACCCTGAGATAGAAAAAATTGCTCCCGAACCAAAAAACTTGCAGTAAAGAAAGCAAAAAAAATCGCTCATTGATTTCCAAGAATGGGTGGAAGCTTCGAAACTAGTGAAAGAAAGAAAAAAAAACGGCTCAACACTTTCCAAGAATGGGTGGAAGCTTCGAAACCAGTGAAAGAAGCTCAAATGTGGGCATGAGCCATGTGCTGCAATTGGCATGCCCACATGTTCCAGTCCTGACCCGTATGCGAGAGGACAAGACTTGCCTGCTCCCCGCGCGTGCGCCTATCCGTACTCCCGCATACGTGGCTTGATTTGATTGGAACAAAATAAGGCCCGGCCCCACTCCTTAAAATCAGGGGGAGATGATTAGATTAGAAAGGAAAAAAAAGACAACCATAGAATGAAGTAGAAGCACGAATGGAAGCATAGGGGGAAGCAGACAAGCCGGATCCTATACGAGAAAAGGAGACCTCCTAATTAGCGCTTGCAGCTCCAGGAACAAGCATGCCCCGCTTGCTGTGGGGCAGCCCAGTTACGTGACATTCCCTGCCTCGCTCGTTTGGGAGATGCGATTAACCGTTTGATACCCCTCAAAAAAAGATTAGCCGTTTCGATGTGCTAAAATATGATTAAACATTTGACTTGCCTAAAAATGTTTGACCAACTGACAGGTGACCAAATGAACCGTTGACTTCTCAGAAAAAACTGAATCTGGAAAATCTGTAAATTTGAAGAATTTCACAAAATTTGTAAAAAGTTAAAAAAAAAAATTAAACACGAATTTCAAAATCTTTTTGAATTTGAAAAATATCATAAAAAAGTTCATGAAATTTGAAAATAGTTTACAAGAATTAGAAAATAGTTCATGAGATTTGAGAGAGGTTCACAAATTTTAGTAAAAGTTCATGAACTTGAAACTTTAGAAAAAGTTCACGAAATTTGAGAACTAATCCACCCACCAAATCCTGAAGTTTTGAACTGATCCTATCCCCTTTGTCTGGTTTATAACCATGCTCCTTTCTCCAGCAAAACTCCTGCAAAACATGTGAAATAAAAACACCATTCCAAATGAAGCAAAAAAGTGTAGCACAGAAACAAAGCCAATCCCATGTACTAACTGCCCTTTTATGCCCGGCCGGGGCAATCAGCCACCAATCGCCATTCAAAATTTTATATATAAAGCCGTGGTACATGCATGATGACACTTTAGCAGATTGACATATATAAGTGGTTGGGAGTAAAGAGTTGATGACAAGTCTGACTAATCAAGCTCACCAGGTCCACGTCACGCTTGTGCACATGATTATCTCTTTGATAAGCCGTTTCTTTGTTCAGTTTATATATATGGCACGAAATTTCCAGGATAACAGCATTTTGGAACTAGCTAGGTCCCATCTTCACCAATATATGATGTTTAACAATGTGGAAAGAATTATAAGTCTCTCAAAATTTGTCAAAGTCTAAGCTTGACCGCTTAACAATGATAGCCGATATTCTTGGACCACAAGTGTCAAAGCCATCGAGACTTTGTCCCTTGGTCAACATAGCCGGTTTATACAACAACGTGGTGACAGTTTAGTAAACAAGCCAACCCATGATAAAATTGTAAAAGAAAGGAAAAATATGAAAGTTTAGGAGAGAGCATAAATATTCCAATAAATAGACAGGAGTTTTTATAAATTTTGCAACACAACAATTGTACATATTATAATTGAGAGGGGAACAATCATACATATTATAGTCATTATTTATTTTTAAAAGTCAGGATAGCCATGGAATTTGGTAAAGCTACTGTAGTTTTTTTATATCAATCCCAAATAAAAAAATGGCCATATATTTTAATGTTTTTTTGGAATATACTCTTTATTAAAAAAACTGTTTTTTTATTGTCCTTTAATTTTCACTACTTTTGTGTTTTATGTTCTTTCTTTTAGATCGCTATCTGAAAATCTTTGTTAACACAACTTTCTCTTTATCAAAAGAAACTTCTTCTTCTTCTTCAAAATTGCTCATTTTTGAAAGCATATTTCCCATTTTCTCTTCATTTCAGCCGAGTTCACAAAAAGGAAATTCTATTATTTTCTATTTTATTTTTCATTCTACATTATGTTGTCAAAATTTTATGCTGCCTGAGTTGCCATATGATATGAGCAAAAGAACACCCAAGTCATTGTTAAAGCCGTTTCAATGTTGCAATGACCAAACCTAAACGTTTTTCTTTTTAACATTTGATAGACAAAAAAACTCGTATATTTTGTTGAAGTACATACTACTACCTGCATAACTAAATATAAGACGTTTTTGCAGTTCAAACTACAAAAGCGTCTTATATTTTTGTTTCGGAGATAGTACCATTAGGTAACCAATGCATGTCAATACAGAGAGAGAGAGAGAGAGAGAGAGAGAGAGAGAGAGGGGTGAGGAAACCAAGATGATATTCCTGCAAGTTGCAAAACGGTTAGGTCAGACTATAGACAGATTCTTAATTAGTTGGTTATTATAGTAGATGGGATCTTAAGCGGTTCAGGTCAGGAGTGAGCTGCCCAGCCGCCTGCTAGAGCAGCACCAGAGAAGGGCTATCGAACGGAGGGCGGCCATCCGGCAAATGTTACCAACTCCAGCTGCTACATTCTATTGCTTACATCATGGCGAATTATTCCATCAATTTCCATGACATGGATCTTCTACTCTTCCCGAAATGAGACTATTTCAGCACAAATTATGAGATACAACATACGACATACAAGCTTATCAGATAGTACAACATACAAGTCTTCTCTCATATTGTTATAGTAAACGAATGCAACAACAGCCGTCCAACTTAATCAAGCAGGAGAGGATCGACATTGCATTTTCATCAGGAAGTGTTCTCAACAGAAATAATCCATGATACTCGATGCAAAACAGAGCTGAAATCCTACCAAAAGTACACACAACCTGAACACAGAGTACAAGCATCCAACAGAAACACTTGTCCAAAAGTAAACAGTCCTACCTAAACGATCCAACTGAATTTAAATCATTTTTGTTAGCAAGAAGTGAAAGGAAGAGCCGTAGCTGCAGGGCTCATCCATCCTAACAATCCAACAAAAGCCAGACACGCATCACCCCTGCACTAGTAAAATGAAATGGGAACAAGACATGTGAATTCGGGAAAGCAGTTCACTTCACCTTATAAAAGAGGAGAGGAGATGCATTTTGGCAGGGAGATGCTTTCATAATAGAGAGAGATGTATAATTATGAATACCTCATTCGATCGGCTATCAGTCCCGTTCTCATTTCCTCATCGCTATCAGTCCTGTACCAATCAGATCCCCTGCTGTTCAAAGCGAAATGGAGTTCATCCAAACCGGTCAGGTTACCAAGCTCTTCTATGGCACCAACTGAACTCCATGGCAATATCCAACCAGACCAGGAGACAACTCGTAATTAAGTTCCTCATATTTCCAATCCCATGTGGTATCTCTGTGATCCAAGTAAGTAGAACCTGTAGCTCAATGAGCCGAGAAATTCCCGGTGGCAACTCTTGTATGTTTGTCCATCTAAGATCCAGCGTCTCTAGATCATGTAGCATCACAATTTCTCATGGTAGCTTTGATAATGTCCATGCGCCTAGGTACTTTAGTTGGAATAATTTGCTCATATCATACTCCTCCAGATTCTCACAATCTTCAAAATGCAATACACGTAAACTTTCAAAATCAGAAAGGCTAACTCCAAATTCCTGATGCTGATTTGACTGTAAATAAATGATCATAAATCAATGTAGAAATTATTTTATAGTATTTTGAAATGCTAACTATAACTATTAGGTAAAATTCTTGCGTAAGTTAAAAAGACATGACGCACACAACTCTTCTATCGATCTAATGATAGCATTTTAAATGCCCTTAACATCTACGAATCTTATAGTCTGAACATAATCACCGAAATGCATGAATCTGTGATGTTTAGAGTCTGAATTTAATCATGTCTTGACACTAGATTTCTACAAAATTTGGTATCGCACACATTGATCCAAGTTGCACCAAAATAGAACGTCCATCTTAATAGTTGTCTTTTTTTTAGAAAAGGAGGATGACCCCCGGCCTTTGCATTTGGGCGATGCATATGGCCACTTTATTAATTATTATCACAAGACCTTACAAAGCCATATAACAGCAAGACTAAAGCCACCGTCTAAGCAACAACTGTCGCTACACCTATCCAATTGATGAAGGGGCGCAGATAGTCTGGACCTAATACCAAACAGACATCGCAGCCAAACCTAAACATCTAAGACCTGAGATCCCAACCAGGACGCCTGCCGGGTATGGGCCATCTACCAGTCCGGCGCACTCCTCAACCAGGACGCCTGCCGGGTATGAGGCCGCCGCAGCCACCTGCCACCAATCCTTCTTCAGAGCTGTACTGTTGCATGTACCGAGCCAGGTCTCTCTGCCATCAGCGCCACCACGACGCCCGACAGCGTCGTCCTCCTGCGCGAGTCCATCCTCCCACGGCGAACTCCAAATATGCACTGCGCCACGCCGTCAAGATCCGTCGCCATCAGTGTGTAGGATGAAGCACCGCTCCACCAAAGAATCCGTCCTCTGGTCCCTTCACGTGTGTACCTCCAAGAATGACGCCACCAAGGGAGGAACGACACCAGAGCGCCGCTGTCATCCGATCATCCGATCTATGGTTTCCCCGGAGGTAGCAGAGAGTGGCCTTGAACTTCTCCACGGCGATGCCTTCAAGAAAGGAACAACGCAGATAGCGCCGCCACCGCCAGCCTTAGCAAAAGCCGAAGGCAAGTTTTCACCCAGATCAGTTCGAAGGGATCCAACTCTCGTGCACAGGCCGCCGTCACCACCAGCACCATCAGGCAGGCCCTGGAGTACCGGCAGATCAGCGAGCCGCCGGCACCACGGCATCCAAATCAGCGGCCACGCCGGGCCGCCGCCATCCGCCGCGCCGTCCGGGTCAGAGACGAAGCCGCCGACCGCGCACAGGGACCGCCGCCGAGAGCCCAGCGCCCGCCACTGCTTGCCGAAGCCAACCGTCGCCCGAGCACTGGTGCCACCATAGAGCCATCAGATCGGGGAGGAAGACATCGCACGCTGACCACCCTCACAGACCCCGTCGCACGCCCGAGCGCCGGCGCCACCGTGGCGCCATCAGATCGGGAGGAGGAGGAGCCCGCGCCTCGCCGCCCCGCGCAGACCACACCGCCGCCATCGCCGCAACGCCACCAAAGGGGAGCCCCGCAGATCCGCCGAGCCGAGCCGAGCCGAGCGCCGCCGCGAGGGCCGGCCGGTCCGCGCCGCCCAGGAACCTCGCGAGGAGGGAGGGAGCCCCGCCGCCGCCGACGCACGCGCGGGCTTTGCCCGGCGGCGTCTCCTAGCGGCGGTGAGGGAGAAGGAAGGCGAAAAAGGGGAGCGGCAACGGCGATCTAGGGTTCCGCCCGGGCCGCTCGCGGGAGCGGCACGAGGGACGGGAGTATTTCTTTAAAAATCTGATGTTTGGAACCGAATGTTAAAACCATCTTAATAGTTGTCTGGGCATAAAAAAATAGTTACTTGGTCTAACACCAATTTCTGCACACACTGAACCATGTCTGATTGCAATGATCTACCCGAGGACAAATTACAAATATTCCATCTCTGGATACTGTAAAATTATAAGACAAACGATACCACAACATGTTCGTAGATTATCATCAGTGAGGATAGCAGAAAAATTGAGTGGTTTAATGCATCATTTTAGGTTGATTTTTTCATCACAAACAACGATCAAAATAGCAGACCAACTAAACTGAAATGGTGAACTGAAGGAAGATTTATGTCAAACATTTTTCAGCATCTTATAGCCAGGTTTTGGAACAAAAGGTTTACCTGTGGACTGTGGTAACTTGCTACTACCTATGTGCTACAATCCTTTTCCAAAAAAAAAAACCAGCGTGCTATAATATCTTAGGTACATTTAGTTATATACTACGCGAAAAATTTCAGTACGGTGCATGTGTGGTAAAGTATTCCTACAATTATGCAAGCCATGTGGCTTAAGTACTGTTAGGGCTGAAATATTGTGCAATCTTCACTGTGTGCGAAATTAATAGTGGAAGCACTAAAGATACCAGAAATAATGTAAACTACACATGTTACGTTTGCGGAGGGAATGGTAAAAGCTAAGTCACCTCATATCTTCTAGCAGCTCTCTCAGCTTCGCAATAGATGTCATTTCATCCTAAATGTCAATGTCTTTTCTGAATCATCTGGGAAAGGCACTTTGTAGATCACATCCTTTGATAATCCTCCTTATATCCGGCTTTTGTGAGACTGATACAAAGGCTTGACAATGATAATGCCCCCGAATCTTGCGATAGACCTCATGCGCTAGAGTTGTTTTCCTCAATCCACCAAAACCAACAATGGACAACACCCTGCGATGACGCTTGGTCGACCTGTCTCCTTCCATCATCCATTGGCAAGATCGCCTCTTGGACCGTCAATGCCCACAAGGTGTGCTTCCTCTGCAGAAAGAGCAGACAGCTGAGGATCCACGGCTGCATGGTCAGAGGAGGTGCTACAGGCAATATCGTCCAGCTTGCAACTGCCCTTCAGCTCTTTCACTTTCTTGACGCGAGCCTTCAGATCATCAACTTGGTTGTGATTCCACGCCGAGACCCAAGTGTCTTTAGACGGTGAGCAGTCTTGCGAAAGAAGTCCATGAAGCTTCCATGGCGCCCGCCACTGCCAAGCTGATGAATGAACTTGTCGACACAATCTTCGATGTCATAGGCCAGCTCTCTCACCAGCGATATACATGCCTTCACTTCGACATCTGGATCAACTAGCATGGTGTACTTCTGGACCGCAGCATGCATGCTAGTCAGCTCGGATTTGAGGGAGCGGATCTCGCGACGGACCCCTTTCAGGCAGCCGCACTCACCGGCAAGAAAAGCGGTGAGCTTCACCAGGAGGGGACCCAACGTGCCCAGTGAAGCGCTCACCACCGGCGCCATCAGTCTCTGTCTCTACTCCTTGTTCTGCACTCCAGCTCTTGTTTGTGTGTGTGATGGTTGTGGGGAGAACTCAGACAAGCAGGAACACGGATGAAGGCCTTATTACCAGACCAGTTGCAAGATTTACCTTGGATAATAACGATGGCTGGCATGTGCATTTGGTCAACACGCCTCACGCGCTGCTAGCATGTGCAGATGTGCTGGAGCTGGGCCTGAGTAAGTTAATAACAACTTATGTCAGGTCACAACAGGTAGGGAGAGCCTCGTTAGCAGTAATGAATTCAGGTTAATTATAAAACCGAGGCAAAACTTTTGGCCCTCAAGCGTTCATCTCGATAGCCACTTGTACTACATATTATAGTTACACTTTGTTTTACGCGCTGGGTGCGCGTACGCGAATCTCATACAAGCATCACAGCTGGATTCAAACCTCGATTAGTCAATGGCGGCAACTGTACACTAGCATTCAGATAGGACAGAGACGAATGGCCAATGTATCGACTTTTTTAGCACCTAAATTGGATTTTGTTTTATGGCTGAAATCATGTATGTAAGCCTCTGCTTGCCTTTCAGTTTTCGCCATCCAAATTCAACCCCTCTAGTCACCTTCTCTAAAATAACACTAGTGCATATCCACAAGCCCCCCATTTCGGATCCGAATTCGGATCGGGTCAACGAACCAAGGTTGTTTCTGCTATGATGTGCCTTAGGCTGTTTTATGTTGTGGAAAATAAACAGCAGCTGTCTAGAGAGAGAATAGTGGTTTCAAAAAGTAATTTGTTAATACCTGTCGATGCATTTCGGCGCACAATCTACTCTGTTTGCGCGTAGCTGCAGCTCAACTACTGAAACAGACATAGATGGCGAGATTACGGCACAGCTTCATCCAATAGAAGAAACAGCTAAACCATGCATGCCAGTTAAGTATCATACTTGTATGGGCCAGGCATGAAGAGAGCATTTCCTGACTGTACCACCGATGTGCACGTCCTTCTCAGCTGCATAAAACGAAATAATAGGAGGGTGAATACATGTAAGATGTACCTAACTGCTACTTTCTGGATTTACACCAAGCCTAGCAATTACCACAAAGTTTTTGTAATTTTTTTGTAAAACCAATTGTGACTACGGTGCTATTTGTACACGGACAAGGGGGGTATACATGTGTCGCTTACTCACTTGTGAACAAAAAGGAACGCTCGGGAAAAATCTAATCACTAATGATACTGATAACAACATGGAGATCAACCACAAAGTGGCAAGTTGAACTATTTGCAAGAGATAGCCGATAGAGCAGCCGAGTCAATGCAAGAAAGAACCTGGCGGCTCAAGTGGAAATGTGGAATATCTCTAGGAGCCTCAGACGTCCATATCAACTCCATAATAAAGAACCTAAAACGCGGTGAACTTCATGCGCCTACCACTTTCTGTTCAGCAGGATAATGACATCCACCCAGTTGGAATAGCCAGTTTCAGATTAAAAGTTAGCACTAAAAACGTTCAAACGGCAACTTCACCCAGCACGACGCGCCATGGGCAGTAATTTTGCTTCATCTAGAACAAAACCAGCAGCTGTTTAGAGACAAAATTATGGAGCCAAAGATTAATGGGCAAACACATGTCGACACATTTCTAATCAAACAAGATTAGCAAATCTTACCTCACCTTTGCACCAACTCTGAATGCACGCTCAACCACCGAAACAGACATGGATGGCAGGATTAGGGGACATCTTAATCATTGCACCTCCAAACACGCACTCCATACAATTATAGAGGAAACATCATAATCATTCCGGTTCAGTGGTTGCATTATACTTGGTTATTGAGCATGCCTGAAAGGAGCGTTTCTTGGTATGTTGGTTGGTCGATTTACCAGATGAAAGCTGCAGAAAAGCATGTAGCAGCAGCAGCAGCACTCCAAATACTACTACTACAAAGAGAGCAAACTGATGATAGGCCTTCAAACTTACTGCAAAGATAGCCGGCCATCAGAATATTCTACGAGCTTTTGAGATGCCAGGATTGCTGCAAAGGTAGACGTTAGCCTTCTCGGTTTCATAAAAAGGAGCAGTATAAAAGACAGTAAAAGAAGGATAAATTCATGTGTGGTTGCTGCCCAACTTTCTATGGCTTTACATCAGGACAGTGATGCAGGGTGACTGGCAGTTGCAACACTTGCATAGATCTGAGGGCAGTAAACAAATATCCTGTTTCAGATATGTCATCCAGAAGAACTTAAATATCTGAATATGATTAAAATACCTGAAGTATGACGACAAGGAGCTACATCGGAATTTCAGTCAGACAGCCGCAGATTATTTTTGCAAAATAATAGTAATAATGAGGACTTGTCCTCTGTGGACAGATGAAATGAATATGGTGCATTGACTTGTGAACAAGAAAGGAACACCCAGGGAATCTAATCACTTATAAGCATAGCGATAACAACATAGAGATTATCCACAAAGTCATGATATATCTGCAAGCGATTGATGATAATAGCTAACTCAAGAAGAGCAGAAAATATCTAGGACGATATATGTTTAACTGAACCATTCAAACATTGTAAACACCAGGCCACATTAAATTAAATACACAATGCGGACATGTAAAAAGTTGGGTAACTTCATGTGTAATTGCTGCAACTTTCTATGATCAGGACAATGATGCAGGGCAATTGGCAATTGCAACACTTGCATAGATCTGATGATAGTAAACAAATATATTGTTTCAGATATGTCATCCAGAAGAACTTAAATATCTGAAGACGACGGGCTACATCGAAATTTCAGTCAGGCAGATTATTTCGCAAAAATATTAATGAGGTCTTGCTCTCTGTGGACAGATGAAATGAAAATGGATGCATTGACTTGTGAACAAGAAAAGAACACCCAGGGATTCTAATCACTAATAATCATAGTGATAACAACATACAGTAGAAATTATCCACAAAAGCCATGGTATATCTGCAAGAGATAGATGAGACTAGCTAACTCAAGAAGCCGGAGACTAGAGCGGAAAATATCTAGGAACATATGTTCAACTGAAGCATTCACACATTGTAAAGACCAGGCCAAATTGAATTAAATGAATCAAAAATCATCAAACACATTGTTTGCTAGTACCAACAAAACAATTTATCACCTAGGTTCCAAATGCTCAATTCAGAATCACAGTGGACATCTCCCCTGTAACTAATATAGCAGATTGCTGCTCCTATGTACAACACCAATTCTGTTCTACAAATCGTCGTGTTTCCTTTCTTTCTTCTATAAATACATAAAAACATAAAACAGAAGCAATCAGCAACCTTTTTTCTTTGGGTTCAGAGTTCAGGACTATCTCTGCACCATCGTGTCGGCATGGCCGTCTTCCAGCCTCCAGCTCATGCTCCGGCTTCTCGAGCCATGGCTGAACACGGCGGAATGATCCGATGCCTCGGTCATCTCCTCGGGCCTCATGTGGGAGGACGAAGCGTGGGAGCTCGCCGAATGACCGCGACCGAAGCAGGCAAACATATTGTGGAAGACGCGTCGAATGGCGCTCCTCTCGGTCGACCGGCTCTGCCTTGACCCCCACGAGATCCTCCTCGGCGCGCCGCCGTGGTTGAAACCGCCGTCCATCTCCGTGTAAACGACCGGGAGCTCCCTCTCCTCGGGCCTCCTCCCGCCGGCGAACCTCCCGACGGCGAACCCGCCTCCGGGCAGCCTCCAGATGGTCAGGCCCACGGTGGTCTCCTCCTCGGCCCCGGCGCTGGCGGCCTGTGACCTTGCCGCCGCGGTGTCAGTGGGCATCTCGTGGCGGCAGACGGGGCACGAGTTGCGGAGCTGCAGCCAGGGGAGGATGCAGTCCTCGTGGTAGATGTGGGCGCAGGGCATCTCCCTGGCCTCGGCGCCGAGCTCGAAGGGCTCCTTGCAGACGGCGCAGTGGCAGTCGGCGGCGACGTGGGAGGCCGCGATGGCGACGGTGGGCATGGACTCGACGGCCGCCTTGGACGCCGGCGGGGTCTCGCGGGCCCGGGTGAGCCCGCCGGCCTCGATCTGCGCGAGCTGGCCGAGGAGGCGCTCGAAGCCGGACCCCATGAGGAAGTCCGACATGCTCTCCGGCAGCGGGCGGAGGCCCGAGCCCGCCCCGTCGTCGTAGAAGAGCTCGAAGCTGCTGGCCGCGGCGAGCGCGCCGTCGTCGTCGCCGTTGTTGTCTTCCCCCGCTGCCGCCCCCGCGCCGAGCGCCGAGCGCCGCAGCACGATGACCGGGTTGAACGGCGCGCGGTCGCCCCCTCCCCCAGCGGAGGCGGCCGCGGCAGCAGCAGCGGCGGCCCGGCGGCTGCGGCGGAGGCGCAGGTCGTTGGCGTGGTGCGCGCGCGGGCGGCGGAGGTAGGCCGGGGCCGGCGGGGTCCGGCGCATCTCCTCGAGGAACCCGCCGCCGCAGTCCGGGCAGGCGACGTCGCCGCCCCCCTCCGGCGACGACGCGGCGCGCACGAAGCGGTCGCAGCTGTAGCACCAGTAGGACGCCGCGCTGGCGGCGGGGGAGGTATCCATGGACCGAGAAGCACGGCAAGAAAAGATCCTGACTTTGACTTTTTCCCCCGAGCTCAGATCTGGGCGGCAGAGCTCAGCACCGGAACGCTCCTCCCTTGGCCGGCGGTTATGCCTCACCCTCGGCGACCGGTCCGGCGACGTAGAAGAGGAGAGCGTCGGATCCCGTGACCGGCGGCGAGGGTGGAGGAGAAGTGGTGGGAGGAGGAGGAGGAGGTGCTGGTTGTTGGGTGGGGGAAAGCCGGAAGGGAATGGAGGAGACGGTGGGGTGGGGGAGGGAGGGGGTTTTAACCGGCGGGCGACAAATCAAAGCGCGTGGAAATGGAAACGGAAGCGGGGAGGAAATGGTGGTGGTTTATTGCTGTGGGTGTGGGGAATGAGAATGGCGTGACGGTCGGTCTCCGTTTCTTTTCCTCTTCTTGTCGTTCGTTGCCGGAATTGCCGCCGAGGAGAGGAGGCCACCGTTTGTACTCCTCCATTTTGGTTTGGTTTGGTGGCAGACACGGTTGCGCCGGCCGGCCGGGCCGGGTCCGCCGTCGTCCAACACGCAATTCCTGCCGGTTTCGTCTCTCTCTCTCTCTCTCTCTCTCTCTCTCTCTCTCTCTCTCTCTCTCTTCCGTTTTTAGCTGCTGGAAAGGTTTTCTTGTTTTGCACCTTTTTAAATGCACACGTACTCTTTATTCAAAACAAACATAAAAAGGCACCAAAAAATCATTGCCATTTGAGGCCCAAGTTTAGCGAGGTCGGGTGTCGGAGTTCGATGGTTCAACACCGGTGATGGATATCCATGTTTGTGCCAGCATACACGCAGGTTCGGACCAAGGGCCCATGCATCGATCCCCTGCACTTTCTTCCCGACATTCCGAGACCCGGGGGAAAAAAAGTGAAGATTGTAATGTCATTCGTCTTTGGTTTCCGGTGTCGGTGAAATGGCGCTTCTTTGGTCACGGCAGGAAAAAACATGTACAAAGGTTGGCAATTCCTTTAGGCCTCCTTTGGTTCATAGAATAGGAGTTTTATAGGAATAAGAAAATCATAGGAAGTGAGATGACATGCATAATTCCTACAGAGAAAGAGATGTTATTTGGTGCATAGGATAATTTTTTCATTGAGTCTAGGCTAATGTTTTCTTTCCTCCAAAATGTGAAGGATTGATTCCTATCCTATATAGGAATATAAATCCATTCCTATAAACCAAAGAGCTTCAAAGGAATTTTTCCTTTACAAATCCTATCCTATAGAATTCCTACAAATCAAAGGAGGCCTGAGATGATTGTTCGGGAATTGGGCTCGACAGCATTATGCATTGCCAAAAATTCTCAAAGAGTTGCTCTTTAGAGAGCACAGCATGATGAAATTTGTAAGGTGTGAGTGTGGGTGTGTGTTTTGGGGGGGGGGGGGGGGGTTAGGGGGGTTATTATCCATCATTGGCTTCTATGGTGGTAGAACCCGTCGAAAAGGTCTAAGAGGCGGTGGTTTACCTTGTGACAGCCCATGAACTCAGCGGATACTATGACAACAATATCATCGAGTTTTACTAATTTAGTTGTTCCGATATATGACTTCACATTCATGGACATTAATAAGATCCTTCCAACGAATTGTTGCTACAATTGAAAAAATGGAAAAGCTCGCGCTCTTTTTATTGAGAGAAAAAGTCGGTGCATAACATATCGCTATTATATTCAATAATTTTCTTCTTGGTAATAATAAAAACTATTATGTTTTATCATAAATTTTGCAGATAAATAGTTGGCTGCCATATGCACATGACAGATGTGTTTTCAAAATTTTGTGGAACATCTAAAAAAATGATTTTTTATTATTATTATCACTGTAAACTAAATGGTGCAAATAGGCTCGAGAGCACAAAATCCACTTTGGATAGCTGTCTATCTACAAATAAAAACTACACATACAAAGTTATTTTCTTTCAGGGATGTATTCATATTCGCTGAAGCAATGAATCGGACTTTTGGGTTTTCTTCAATCTTTCTTTTACTCCCTCCGTCCTAAAATATAAAAACGTTTTTCACACTAACGTTCTTATATTTTGGGACGGAGAGAGTAGTAAAGAAGGATGTCCCGGCTTTGATAATTTCCTAAAACCAAAAAGACTATTCATTTGGTGAGCAGGGGAAATGTGTTTGTGAATTCTTCAAGTCATCTTGGACTAAAAAAATGCCCCAGCTAGCCTTCATTTTCCCCCAAAACAAAGAAAAGTACAGCAAGACCTCTCCATGTTGGATGCTTCTTGGGTCCATCCGCCCAAATCCCAGCCAAAACAATTAACTTCCCGATTAAGCCGACTAAAAACGTGTCTTATAGCAAACCAAGGCATAGGGATAACCTCCTCCTTCCCCATGCCTTCCTGTGAATGAAAGCGACAAAGCCAAAAAGTGATTAAGAAACGGATAACCATCCAGGCTGGGGACGGAGGAGTCAAAGTCAAGGCTGGCGCGCTACCTGCCGGCCCTCCCGTCTGCCGGTGCCGGCCATCATCGGCGACCGACGGCGACGCGCCAAGTGACACGGCCCCGGGTCGTCGCCGCCGCTGGCCGCGTTTTCCAGATGGACGGAGATTTCACGCACTCCGTCACACGGTAAGATGCCGGCGATCTTTTTGCGGATGCCCAAAAGTGCGTTGGCGCAGAGAAATTAGAGCTTTAGGCGTGATCGGCGCGTGCTTAGTCTAATCGGTGGAGTAAATTAACGGTGATCGAGAACAAGACAAGAGTGCTCCGGCTGGCTGGCTGGCTCAACCGGAACCGGCCGGTTCCTTGATCACAGGAATTAATTATTAAACCAATTAGGAATATATATCTATCTAGTATACGAGTATATATTAACAAACTAATTAAGAATCTGTGTACTATATCAACCAACCAATTAAGAATCTGTCTATATATTTCTTTTTCTTTCGAGAATGCACCGTGCGGAGGCGTATCAAATTCACACAAGAAGAGCCGAGACACAGCGCCTTTCGGCGTACAACGGCACAACCCTAATCGGAGGGGATAGCAATCACACCACACCAAAGACCCACAAGTGCAACGACGCAAAACCCGCCTTGTCCAACCCCAAGCGAGAAATGGCGAAGAGAGAGGGCGCGGAGGGCTGAGACCCGCGTCGCAGCCAAAGATGACATCGAGCCACACTGAATCAACGAGCCTTAGCGTCTAAGAGAATCGCCAAGTGGTCGGAACCAGACGGACCTGAGGAAGACGCCATCCAAGAGGTGTCGATGACGAAGTACATTGCGCCCCATAGGCACATACCCGCGACAACGAGCAAAGTAACACACCAGCCAAGCCTCGCCGCTGAAACTCACGAGGTAACCAACTCCAGCTTCCTCTAAGGTAGACTCCATGAGCACCTAGGTAGCGCCTCCAAGGAGGGGACAACACCGTGCCGCCATCACTACATGGCCTGAAGAACCGAACCTAGCATTCCCCTAGGTGCACGGGGAGGGAATAAACATGGCCGTGACAACGCCTACATGAAGGAGACGGCGCCGGCAAGCGTCATCGTTGTTCGCATCAGCAAGGCACCCGAGCAAGGCAAGGATTTATCTTCAGCCAAGCCCACACAGTAGGGAACACCTTCGTACCGCTCACGCTAGTTTGCCACCATGCGATGGGAAATCATGCCGCCATCGGCGCCTCAAAGCCGCACCGCCCCCAAATGACCAGATACGTCACTCCGTGAAAACAACGAAGCACCTCACTGCCACCTTCCCCAGAGCCAGCGTGGGCTTCACCGGTGGCTTCTCAAGTGGCAGCGAGATGAGAGGGAAGGAGGGGTGGAGTGTGGCGGTGCGATTTAGGGTTTCCCCGAGTCATCAGAGGAGGGCGACACAGGTGGAAGGGTGAGGGGGTCGTCTAAAACCATGAATAACAGTCTATTGTTCAATTGTGTATATCTATATCTATACACATATATTGTCGAAAGTTCTTTTTTTAGGGCAATATGATCAGGTAAGGACCACGCATGTGGTTTTAACCACTAATCAGGCCGCGCGGCCGGCACCATGCCTGCCTGCTTGTTTGCTTGCATGTGAACTTGCTTAGTTAACAGCAGCTAGCGCCTAGGTATACGTGTTGCTGCATCCAACGTTCAAAAGCTAGCTCCAATATATGTTTGTATGCTTTTGCTGCCATGCTCCAGTTGGTTCTGCAACTTGCAGCTGATATATAGTATCATCATCTTGGTTTGCTCACCCATCCCTCGTATCCTCCATATGGTCCTGCTTATCTCTTCTTCAAATATTTCTTTTTTCCTTGACAGCTATGATCTGATCCTCAAACCGATTGTGCTGGCCGCAACTGGCTCTACTGTTTAGGGCCTCTTTGGTTCAACAGAATTCCATATAAATTTGTAGAGGATACAATTTCTTCAGAATTTATTCCCCCTTTCTATAAAGTATTTTTTCCCTTTTTTAGCACATACCAATAATTAAGTTAGTATTTGTGTTTGAGTAAACTAGATTCCACATGCTTTTTTGCAAGAAAAATATATGTTTCTTGTCACGAGTCCTTTAAAACTAGATTCCACATAGACATGTTCTGATGGATATATTTGTGAATCAACTTACTATGGCACGAAAAACAAGTGCTTAGTTTAAAACAGTTTTTACTCACAAACCAGTAGGTAGACCGTTATGAAATTTATGTGCTAAAACAAGTTTCTTGGTTTAAAAATTGTTTTGTTAAGTCTTAAGAGTTTGTCTATGTATGTTTTGGAAACACAAATTAGCTCGACAAAAGTAACATGCAATACAAACTTGTACTTTCATGATGTTACGTTGCTTTGGAGAAACTAGCGCATGCCCAAGAAACTACAAAAAAAAGTATTTAATGATTTGCAAGCAAGTTTTTTCAGAAACGTGCTTTTCATCACCAAATAATGTACAATAAATGATTGATTTGCTGTGGTAGATGATCGGTCCAAACTAGAAAATAATTTTTTACCACTAAACTTGCTTTTCATTACTGAAAGTTGATTTAAAAAAAATACTCGTCTGAATATGCTCATGCGGGATCTAGTTTGGAAGACTGGTTGGGAGGAACACACCGGTAAAAACAGATTATGATTTGCACGTTCGGTTTGAAAGCAATGCAATTTTTAATGTTTGAATTTAGCAACATCTATTTCGGCTATATATAATTTATTGTTGATTTTGATTTGTAATACAGTTTGCATGAGCCCAAAATTAAAGAAAATCACACGAATACTCACTAGATTGGTCTTCTTAATTTAACTGTATGAGTCAGCAACAGTAACTGAGACAAGGCAAAGAGTGGTATAGTGCTCTAAGGCCCTTCCTAGTGCTCTATATGGTGTACATGTGCTAAGAATTCTACAGAGGCAAAAAACTGACACGGCAAAGTAATTAAGGAGACGAGAGAGTACTTTGGTTATCCTAGAAAGAAACGGTGTCAAGCACACAAGCCTAGCAAAACAACTATGCGTGAGAGTTTGACTGCTAAGCTATTAAATGAAGAAAACTTAACTACAAAAAACTAAGCATCTATACATAGAGGAGTTTAGTTACTAAGACTTTTTATGCATTTCACATATTGTCTAAGCATCTTTGCATTGGAAACAATAGCAGCCTGGCTGACAGACTGGCTCCTCAGCTCAACCGGCCGGCTCCTTGTTAAGAGGAATTAATTAACCAATTAAGAATCTATCTAGTAACTAATCAAGAATTTGTCTATAGTCTATACAGATATATGATCGACAAGTATGTGTATCAGGTAAGGGCGATACATGTGGTTAACCATTAATCAAGCCGCAGTATGGGCTGGCTTAGTAGTTACTTAATGGAGTAATAACCTAGGGTTTTGGATGTTGCTGCATACAGCATTCAAACGCTAGCAACTTGCATATGCTCCATGCCGTTTTGCAACTTGCAAGAATATCATCTTGGTTTCCTCACCTCTCTCTTGTATCGACATGTCTTGGTTATCTGATATAATACTGATCAAATTGGTTACACACTTGCGCTGGTCCAACTAGCTGGAGGATTAACCACTACACCTAGTAACATGCTGCTACCAATCTCGATCGACCGAACCAAATCTCAATCGATCTCTGTATGGGATGTTGTCAAACCAAGATGAAACTAGCTAGAGTATTTAGATACATACATACATACATCATTTCGATGGTGTCAATCCAAATAACTTCCGTTTCGTCAACATTTTCAAAGTCGTTCCAACATATATTAATTGTTTTCAATCACATGCACACATCCAAAAGGGGGAAAATGTATATCTTTTAGGGGCTGTATCTCAAGCTATTGATAAATTAAGTCAGCCTTATGTTGAAAACGTTAGATGTGTGCATTTGGTTGAAAATAATTTGGACAAAAAATAAACCTAGACATTCGCCGCGACCCCCTGAAACAACCCTAGACATCCAACCCACTCCCACCGAGGAGGCCATGTGTCCCCTTCTCCTTTGCTACCACTCCAACGGCGAGAAGGTAAGGACCCTAGATATGTGTTATGACACTGTTGTTGGGTCTCTTAATATTAGAATTTGGTTCCATAAATGCGGCGTTGTGGTGTCTATGGTGGAAACATGCGGATTGAGATTTCTACTCTTGGTCGACCTTTGTTATCGACGCAGATGATGGTGGGGGATTCGTCTGGTCACCACTCTTCTTGAGTGGTGAATATAATTGTGTCTTTGTGTTATACATGTGGTCTTCGAAGGCGTCTTCCAGTGAAGTGGACGACGTCGCTTCATGTCTTGCTCCTTTGGATCTTTCTCCCATCGGTGAGCGGCAATGTTTGACCAACTTCAGTGCCATGGGCGAGCTTAGGCCTCTCTAGATCTGTCTGGCTGGTGGAGGTGGTCGCTCATTCTTCTTTCGCACCTTCTTCTCCGGGATGGTGAAATGTGTTTTAAATCGCTGTTGCTGGTGTCTTCTAGTTCCGACCGACAATTTCCTAGTCGTTGCGTCATAATGTTTCCCTGGATACGATGGTGTTTCAGATGTCCAGAGGCCGCATGGAGCTTCTCTCACAATGCACCATCAGCGAGCATGGGAGGAAGGCGATGTCAATCTCCCCAAGGACCTATGTGTCATTTATAACTTATGTAAGATTAGCCTTTGTAAGGATTGGTCGACTATAATTTAGTTCCTTAGCGGTTGTCAAAGCAGCATGGAGTGGAATGGGCCAATAGGCTGTGACAGTGAGGATGTACTGATCCTCTTGTCAAAAAGGGTACAGCTGTGGCAATTTATTCGCCCGCATTGGTCGGAGTTATCCTTTTATCAGATCATTGAAAACTGTTGAGTATAAGGATTATCAGAAAGTATATGATAAATTAGGATTTGATCCTGCCTTATCTTGTATTTCAAGTTGATCTTTGTACTTCTATATAAATACCCACGAGGCTCAAGCAATACAACGAACTATTTCACCAATCCCTCTCTCTTCCTTCTAACATGGTATCAGTTTCGGGTTCTAAACCCTAGCCGCCGCCGCTTCCGCACCCGCGCGCCGCTTTCTGGGCGGTCGGCCTCCATGACCGCCGCCGGTGGCCGCGCCGCCCGTACCTAGGGTTCGTCCGCCGGTCGTGTTGATCGGCTGCCCTAGAGAGTCTTTTTCCCGAGCGCTTGCTCCGGGTTTTTTTCTCTCTCGTCGGTCGTTTTGATCGATGTTTTTCTTTTTAGTTTTCCGATCTATGATTGATCGGTTTGCGTCGCCCGCCGCCGTCCTCGACCACCGTGCGCCTCTACTCCGACACCGGCGCGACCGGCCGGCCTCTTCACCGACCCGGCGGCCCCTAACGGCCGTCGTTGGTGCGTCTGCTCGCCCGTCGACCCGACCCGGTGGCCTTGCGCGACGGGCGGCCTCTCACGGCCGTCGTCCGCGCGTCGGACCGCTCGTTGACCTACGCCGGCCGTCACTGCCCTGTCCCGAGTTCAGCGCGCCCCTTCACCGATCGAGCAACGGGCTGCCGCTGCGTCGCCCTATCGGGCCGCAGCGCCGCCGCCGGCTGCACTGAACCGCACCACCACTGCATCGCCCCTTCGGGCCATAGCATCGTGGCACGTGGTCCCCGCCGCCGCCCTGAGGCCATTCCCGTGGTTTCACCACCTCGCGTGCTACCGCTGCGTCGCCCCTTCGGGTCGTTGTGCTGCGGCCCGCGGTCAACCGTCGCACCGAGGCCGTGCGCTCCAGGTCATCCCCGAGGCTGCACCGACCCTCGCTCTGCCGCTGCGTCACCCCGTCGGGCCGTAGCGAGCGTGGCACGCGATCCCTGCAACCGCCCCGAGGTCTTCCAGCCGTCGCCCCGACCTGCCCTCCGCCGCTGCGTCGCCCCTTCAGGCCGTAGTGCTAGCGCCGCGGCCCGTGGTCCACTTCGCCGTCACCGCGTGTCGACCTCCCGTGGTATGCACCGCACCGTCTCCCTTGGCGCGGGAACACCACCTTCCACGTCGGTATTCGTCAAGTTGTCAGGGTTCTTCGCCTACTTCGAGCACCGCCGCCGCGCTCCTAGCCTAGCCTAGCCGCCGCCGCTCTTCTTTGGCCGCTGCCGCCGCTACCCCCGTAGCCACCCGTCCACCTCATTCGTCTTCGTTCAGCACATGCCCATCGCCAGCATCACCGTCATCTACCCCGGCCGCTTCATCTACTCCGACAACCGCGTGTGACATTGGCCTCACGCCGATTGATGCTGCAACCGTCGTCGAGTCCTTCTCTGCTGGCCTCTCCGACTTCTTCGACATGGCGTACAGCTCGTGCACGTCCCAATCTACGCATGCCCGGTGCTGGCGACACCGTCACGTGCCTTCATCCACGACGTGCCCCGGGTCTGGCAAGCCTGGTGCCGCGCTTCGTCAACTTCGTCTTCGTCCGTCTACGCATGCCCGGTGCTGGCAACACCGACGCGTGCCTTCATCTACGATGTGTCCCCTTGGTTGGCAACCCCGGCGCGACGCGTCGTCAACAACGTCTTCTTCCCGGCGCACCACTACTTCGACACTACGATGCCCATGACTAACTCGGCACCTCCTTGCGCCCGTGGCTCCATGGTGACTTCCTCGATACTGGCTACCCCGACTCGACATCGACCACGACATTTTTCGCACGGCTACGTCAACCACGACTCCACCACCCACGCTCTCGGCTACATCGACAAACAGCACAAAGGGCTACCGCCTTGCTTGAGCAACCTCGTCGGTTGCACTCCAGCCATGACTCCACGATGCATCGACCGTTACGACTGTGGGGGGTGTCTGTTGGCTTGCCTACGGATTCTTCTCCAGTCTCACAGTCTGCGTCGCTACCGTTGTGACTGTGGGGGGATGTTGAGTATAAGGACTATTAGGAAGTATAGGATAGACTAGGATTTGGTCCTGCCTTGTCTTGTACTCCAAGTTGGTCTTTGTACTCCTATATATATATGCCCACAAGGCTCAAGCAATATAACGAACTATTCCACCAATCCCTCTCTCTCCCTTCTAACAAAAACCAATCACATAATTATTACTTTTGAGAACACAAATCACTGATTGAATTTTTTTTTGAGACAAAAAATGCTGAAATTTGGAGTGGGCTTTAGGCCCATCTAGCAGTTTTTGAAAATCTCTAAGGGGCCATGTGGGTTTATTGGCACTAGGTGAAGGTGGGAAGTTTAGTCCCACCCCGGAAGTGGAAGATGAGTTGGACCTCTTTATAAGGGATGTTCTTTCACATGATATTGAAGCTTGAGAATAGAAGAGGCCCTCGCGCACTCCTCCTCCGCCTAGCTCTGATGGTTAGATTCCTTGTGATGGAACGAACCCATGAGGGTTCAAGTCCTAGACTTGGTATTGATGGTTGTATTTTCTTGAACTTATTTCAGGCCTTCCGGCGATATGCATTCAGTGGGAGTAGACGTTCCCGTCGACTAAGAAGACGTTCGTGGCGACTTCGTCAATTTCAAGATGATGTGCTGGCTCCGCCTCTCGAAGGTGCTTATTGATGTGAGTGTATATGCGTATGTATGAGCGTCTGTGTCTGCACTGTGTTTAAAAAATATATAATTCTCCACATTTGTAAACGATGTCATACATTGGTGAGCATGACATAGCTAGTTCCAAAACGATGTTATCCTGGCTACTATAGAAACCGAACAAAGAAACAGCGTATCCCCCCGTAAATAATAATTGTTCCCTCACAAAATAATAACATGTATGATTCTAATATATTCAGAAAATTAAAATTATGAAATACTTCATCTGTCCCAAATTACTTGTCTTAGATTTGTCTAGATACAAATGTATTTAGACATGTTAGGAGCATTGTTGAGGAAATCGTTAACTGGTAGCTGATCGGTTGGCTAGCGAGTAGGGGATTAATCGGCTAATCGGCAAGTTAATCGGCCATTTAATCAATTAATCGGACGATTTTTCGGTTTATCGGCTACTCGGTGACCCTATGAGTAGGGATTAATCGGCAAGTTAACTGGTTAATCGGATGAATTCTTGAACAGGGGTTAGGAGTAATTTGGGACGGAGGTAATACTTTACTAGTTTTGGTCGAGTAATTATGGTTTCTCCTAAAAAAGGAGACCAGGTTTAGACTTTGACAACCGCTATTTAAGGAACTAAAATTATAATTTCTTGCAAACTACACATAACTCAGATGGTTAGATTTCTTATGGTGGAATCAACCCATGAGGTTCAAGTCCTAGACTTGGTATTGATGGTCGTATTTTCCTGAATTTATTTCAGGCCTTACGGCGATATGCATTCAGTGAAAGAAGACGTTCCTGTCGACTATGAAGGCATCAGTGTAGCGTCTTCGTCAATCTCAAGATCATGTGCCGACTCAGTCTCTCGGAGGTGCCTATAGTGGTGAGTGTATATGCGTCTGTATGAGCGTCTGCACTGTACCGTGTTAAAAAAACTCTCCACATTTGTAAACGACGTCATACATTGGTGAGCATGACATAGCTAGTTCCAAAATGATGTCCCTGGCAACTATAGAAACCGAACAAAGAAACGGCCTATCAAAGAGATAATCATGTGCACACGATGCGTGACGTGGATCGAATTGGAGAGCTTGATTAGTCAGAGCTCTCATCTCTCTCCCAACCACTTATCAAAGTAAGATGCAATCTGCTAAAGTATCACCATGCATGCATGTAACCCCTAGCTAACTAATCTTCTTAACGACGATGCGTCGTACTAGCTACTACCAGCACGGCTTTATATACCCAACTTCCAATGGCGATTGGTGGCCGATCGTCTCACCCGGGCATAAAAGAGCAATGAGTACATGGACTGGCTTTGTTCTTGTGCTGCACTTTTTTCCTTAATTTGTTGGAATGGCGTTTTTATCAGGACAAAAGTTGATAGACCGAGTAAATGGCGAGGTTAGATTGGACAAAAGGGATAGGATTAGTGTTCAGCTCTTCAAGATGTGGTCGGTGGATTGTAAGTGTTCAGCAGGAGAGGTACTACAAGAAGGAATGGATGGAAGTTCATTGGAGGCTATATACGGAAGAAGCTATTATTGGAGATAAAGAGAGAAAGTTCACTGAAAGCTGCATTCAGAGGAATGGGCCAATAGGTTGTGACAGTGAGGATGTACTGATCCTCTTGTCAAAAAGGGTACAGCTGTGCCGATTTATTTGTCTGCGTTGGTCGGAGCTATCCATTTATCAGATCATTGAAAACCAATCACAGAATTATTGTTTGAGAATTATTATTTTTGAGAACACCAACCACTGATTGAAAATTGTTTGAGACAAAAAATAGCTCAAAAAATCACTGATTTGATGATGACACTGCTGTCACAGCCTAACTAACTAATCTTGTTAACGACGATGCGTCGTACCAGCACGACTTTATACACCCAACTTTCAATGGCCATTGGTGGCTGATTAATTGTCCCAGCCCGTGCATAAAACGAATTGGAGTACATGGAATAGCTTTCGCCTTTGTGCTGCACTTTCTTGCTTGATTTGGAATGGTGTTTTTATTAGGACAAAAGTTGATAGACCGAGTAAATGACGAGGTTAGCTCGGACAAAGGGGATAGGATTAGTGTTCAAATCTTCAAGATTTGGTGGTGGATTAGTGTTCAGCACGAGAGGTACTACAATGAGGAATGGATGGAAGTTCATTGGAAGAAGCTATCATTGCACATAAAGAGAGAAAAGTTCACTGAAAGCAGCATGGAGTGGAATGGGCCAATAGGCTGTGACAGTGAGGATGTACTGATCCTCTTGTCAAAAAGGGTACAGCTGTGGCAATTTATTTGCTCGCGTTGGTCGGACTTATCCATTTATCAGATCATTGAAAACCAATCACGGAATTATTATTTCTGAGAACACCATCACTGATTGAATTATTTTTTAGACAAAAAATAGCTCAAAAATCAGTGTTTCGATGATGGCATGATAGTTATACCTTCAGCTAAAAAAACACTGATTGGCGAGATCAGGGGCTACGGGCTTGATCTGGCGGGACAACATGGGAAGTATGTTGAGAGCCCAGGCCCTCTGGTATGAAAGGGCAGCTAATGTGGAGGTTATGGAAGCACCGGCTGTTCGAGACGCTGTTTGCATGGCACTGGAGAGAGCTATCCAGCACGTCCACGTCGAGACAGATGCCCTACCCATTGTTAACCTGTGGAAGGCTAATAATTATGAGAGATCTGAAGTTGGTAGTATTTTTTGCATGACATCAAAGAGATGAGTGGTAGTTTCTCTAGTTTTATTTTGGGCTTTATTGGGAGGGATGCTAATGTTGCGGCCCATCTTTGTGCCAAGAGAGCAAGCGAGTCTAGTCGTAGAGGCTTATGGCTTAATTAATTACACCCCTCCTTTTCTTGCTGACACTCTATAGCAAAATTGTAATCTGATCATTGATTCGCAAAAAAAAGAGAGGCAAAAACATGGGCAATCCTAGTTGATGTTCATTGCGTCAAATTGTTGAGAATTCGCGCAGGATCTGTTATGAGCCAGGCCCAGTAGGTACCGAGGGGCACTTTTTTTTTACATTTTCTTGCTAGCTGTTAGTTTTTGAGTGGTCTTTTGTGGTTCTTTTGGTCATGTCCTGGTATAATTTTTCCCACCGGTTTTATTCAAGTTAGTTTTTTTACTTTTCCTTTTCCTGTCTATTTTCTCTTTGGAAAATCTTCACGGCTTTAGAATAGATTTTCACCAAATTTATCTTTTTATGAGTTTTTAATAACATTCCCAATAATTCATGAAATGTTCACTTAAAAATATTCAAAATTTTCAAAAGAGTTGTAATTATGAAATGTTCATGTTTAAAAATATCCAAAAGGAGTTTAGATGTTTTACATTGCAAATTCCAAAATATGTTCACTGCTTAGAAAAATAAATACTCTTGTGCTTATGAAAGGTACAACGAAAAACCTTTTGAAAATCATAAAACTGAAAATAAGGTTGTGTATCTCATGAAAGTAAGGTTGTGCTTCCACGAGAAGGACAGTCTGTTTTTCTCCCTTTTTTGGGAAGCACATCATGTGCATCTCGTGGAAGCAAACCTATGCTTCTCACGGAAGCACAAATATACTTCTCGTATTAGATAGATTGTGCTTTTTTTTTTCTTTTCAGGAAGCACAGTTGTGCTTCTTGCAGAAAAACGATGCTTTTCAAGAAGTACATGGAATAGCTTTCGCCTCTGTTCTGCACTGTCTTGCTTGATTTGGAATGGCGTTTTTATTAGGACAAAAGTTGATAGACCGAGTAAATGACGAGGTTAGCTCGGACAAAGGGGATAGGATTAGTGTTCAAATCTTCAAGATTTGGTGGGTGGATTATTAGTGTTCAGCACGAGAGGTACTACAAGGAGGAATGGATGGAAGATCATTGGAGGCTGTGACAGTGAGGGTGTACTGACCCTCTTGTCAAAAAGGAGTACAACTGTGGCAATTTATATGCCCGAGTTGGTCGCAGTTATCAATTTATATCATATCATTGAACTGATGAAATGAAAGTCAATCACTGATTGTTTTTTTACCTTTATTGAGAACACCAATCACTGATTGGATTTTTTTAGAGAAAAACTCACTGATTGGATGATTGCACGATAGTTATATCTTCAGCCCTGAGACCGATCAATTGACACCCGCTTTTATATTGCGAAACGCGGAAACATGGGCAATCCTATTCGATGTTTTCATTGCGTCAAATTATCAGGAATTCGCACATAACGATCCGTTATGGGCCAGGACCAGTCGGTACTGAGGGGCACACTTTGTTTTTTATGTTTTCTCGATAGTTATTGGTTTATGGGAGGTCCTTTGTGGTTCTTTCGGTCATGTCCCAGTTTAGTTTTTTTTTCACCAGTTTTCTTCTAGTTTTATGTTCATCTTTTATTTTATTTTTGTTGTCTCTTTTCTCTTTTGAAAATGTTCATGGTTTTTGAATAAGTGTTTGTCAAACTTTAAAAATATTTGCAAAATATAAAATTATTCATGATTTTACTAAAGGTTCATTTCGAAATATTCAAAATTTCAACAACTATTTGTGATTTAAATATTCTTAATTTTTTTGTTAATATTTTTTAACAATGTTCATGTTGTTAAATTTTCTAAACAAAATTCTGAATCCTTTTAAAAATTGCATATCCAAAAAATGTTCACTTCTTAGAAAAACAAGGTCTGTGTGTTTATGAAAAAGAAAATCACTTGAAAACCCCTAAAAATGATACAAAACCAAAATGTACATACGAAGGGAACATTTAACCACACAAACTGAGCCGGCCCAATTGCGGTGATTGAGTCTGTTTGCTCGGCATTTCACGTACAAGTGGAATGGAACACGAGACCTCTCACTGCACATGGCTATTGGTAGCAATTGTAGCTGGGGCGTTCGTGACTACTGAACACCGCAAAACTTTAAAGAACTATCTCCAGCGGCAGATCGAGCATTTATGTAAAATTTTCAAACATTTGTTAAAAATACGATTTAAGAATAATTTCTTAACACTTTTTAAAAGCATGATTGTTTTTAGATTTCTGAAAAAAGTTGAACACATTTTTTTGATTTTGACACAATCCGTGAAATCATGAACAAACTTGAAAACATTTTCTGAGAGCTGAGTTGTTCTCCATTCGATTTGTTTTATTTAGAGAAGCCATTTGATTTGTTTGTGTTGTAACTCTTGTGCTATCATTGCTAGGCGCCTATAACGCCACGGACACACCTGCCGGTGGTCGTTACTCCTGGCGGGATTTAGATTGGTCCCACAAATCAATACTAGTCTTTTCTGCACACTTTGTCCTCACTCGTACGCACCCGGGAGCAATTTCCCGGCCGGTCAACCATCCTGAAATTACTCCAAGCGAAGCATGCTTAACTTTGGAGTTTTGTTTGAATGGGCTTCCGAAAAAGAATGAATTCCTTATTGATATGAGTAGTCTATCATCCCTATTAAGCAAGGCTACCACAGCGCCCCTATGTCTAGCTTATAGCGAGACGTAGGGAAGCCTCGCGTCTAGCAGCGCGCATAATGGGCAGGCCCAGCAGGGACAACAGGCCTTTATCTTTTTTCTTTTGCTTCTGGCTTCACTTTTCGCTTTTTCTTATATTTTGAAATTCTCTGAATGTATCTGTTATTAAAATTAATTTACAGCAGATTGGATTTTTTTAATCTTGTATTTATTTTTTAATGGGTATACAAAAATGTTCCTAATGTATATCAAATTGTTCAATGTGTATGAAAAAATGTAGACATCAAAGGTTATATATGAAAAAAGAGACTATCACGTATTTGAGAAATGTTAGTCATGTATATAAAAACGTACAATATGTACGAAAAAGTAGACATAAATATATAAGTTATTAAAAATGTAAACACTGTATTTAAAAAAAGGTTAAATGTGTGCGATAAAATGTTCCTGATATATACGTGAAATCTAAAATGTTATGAAAGCATTAGACAAAAAATATAATTCTAAAATGTGTTAATGATGTATTTGGCAAATGTTAAACGTGTATGAGAAAATGTTGCTGATGCATAAAAAAAGTACAAATGTGTATGGAAAAAGTTGACATAAAAATATATGTTTGAAATAATGTTAATGATGTATTTAAAAAATGCTCATACAATTTACAAAAAATGTTTATTACCATAAAAATGTACATCATGTATTTGCAAAAATGTTGACCATTTATTCAAAAAGGTTCCCAAAACATGTATTAATAGAAAATATACGTCATGTATTCAAAAAAATGTTTCATGTGTACAGTTAAAATGTTAATCCTATATTTTAAAAAATGCATGCACTGCTTCGAAAATATGTTATTACCATAAAATTGTTCATTGTCTATTTGAAAAAGTGCTGACCATGTATTCGAAAAAGTGCTCATAACATATGTTTAAGAAAAAGTATACATCATGTATTTGTGTACAACGTGTATCAAAAAATTGTTTCACATGTATACTTTAGATATACACCGAGCATTGAAAATATTAGACATGTGCTCAAGAATGATTGTTTATGAAAACCGACACATAAACATAAAGTAAACGGTAGCATAACGAAGGAATAAAAGAAAAACATGGGAAGAAACAAGATATAATAATAGACGTAGAAAAAGAAAAATAAAAAAACTGTAGAAAAGTAGTGCAAAAAAGAAAAGGAAGCAAAAGAAAACAAGAAATATCTGAGAAAACCAAGAAAGAAACAAAAAAATGAAAAAAAGAAAGAAAAGTAAAAACAAGTGAAAACCAAGAAATAATCGAAGAAAACCATAAAAAAATAGAGAAAGACAAAAATCAAAGAAAAATAGTGAAGAAACAAAGAAAACGGGTAAGAACCATGAAAAAACAAATGAAACCGATGAAAAAATATAGAAAAACACAAAACCAAAGAAGACCGTGAAGAAACAAAGAAAACCATAAAGAAAAATATAATCATACTTCATAGAGTGTATCCTCTCATCTGATATATTATGATGTAACAATTGTACATGGATCCACCATAAAAGTAATGAAAATTACAACCAGACCCGTTAACATCTAGCGACGACTACAAGGACCGTAGCAAGACAAAGGTGAGCCGCCGACCCGCCGTCATCACTCCTCTGGAATCGGTTATTGTAATTGAAAGTTAAAAAGTCGGCGTGCTAAGACCCCAAAGGCTAGCACACTAGAGAAACAACTGTCGCTGACTAAGAAAAATGTAGATTGGAAGGACGGCACATGCAAGCACACCAACAACCATGAGCGCCCGCCAAATCCAGATGGATCTGCTGGAGGCCCACATTGATGTATGGATCCAAAAAGCTGGAGTGTGTCTTAACTATTGTGATGAAAACTGGAAATAACTGAGGACATTTTGGACATAGATAGCAAAATTTACCAAGTAAATAAATAAAATCCAAATGAAACCAACTCAAAGTAATACATTTCAGCATGAGTATCACATTACATATAAGAAGATTTTGCCTCAGGCTGCAGATCATATCTTGCAAGCAAAAGCTTGGAAGTAATTAGAAGATGATTTTGCAGTACATGTGATTACTGATTACAAAACAAGTTATTACCGTTGTGAAGGAAAAGCAGATTTGACCATAGTAGAACAACAAAAACTAACTGAAATGATGAATATACAGCACAAGAAAATAACAACGGGAGGACCAGCCATGACTATAAGGCATAGTTAAACCTTTTTATGAGCTAATAACGTATAGTTAAACAATGAAAATATATTATAGAGCAGGTGCGCCCTGGCCCGCTTATCTGGTGCGTACATACACCTCGCGATATGTGCCAGCCACGACCGTAAGATCGCCAGGCCACGGTTGTATCGATTGGGTTAGTAGGTCCTTTGTCTGTGATCTGCCTACTACATAGCATAGAGTACTGTTTAGAGCATCTCCAACAGGCGCCTAAAAAAAGCTCCGCGCACTAAAATTTTATTTTTTTGGGCGCCATACAGCTCCAGCAGATGCTGTGGCGCTAAAAGTTTTTGGACGCGCATTGAAAAACTCTATCGCGCGCAGCATATTTTGGGCTCCCGATTGCGCGCGCTTCACAATTTGCACTGTGTGCTTTTTGTGCGCGCGTTTTTTGGCGTCTGCAAAAACGATATTGGTCCCGGCGCACTAAAAATGCTAAAGTGACGCGCTATAACTTTTATTGGGCGCCAGATTTTTATGCGGCCATTGTAGATGCTCTTAGCTAGAAACGAGGACAAACAGCTATCTCTCTCATTGGCTGTTGAGCCGGCCAGCAGTACCATATATGGGTCAAGCCATCTCCATTGCTGTGTTAGTCCTCGCAATGACCATCGTAGTACTCAATACCATGCACCTACTCAGCTTGTCACCCATCCACCTCCTCCTTGTCGGCATTCTTCCCGCCGTCGTGGCCGCGGCGTACCTCATGAACCGCCCCCGCACCGTGTACCTCGTCGATTACGCCTGCTTCCTCCCAAGTCCCAGCTGGCGTTTCCCCATCTCCACCATCGTGGAGCACGTCCAGCTCATGCCCTTCTTTGACGACCCCAGCGTCCGCTTCATGGCGCGCATGCTCGACCGCAGCGGCAGCGGCATCGGCAACGAGACCAGCCCGCCCCTCGCGCAGCACCACATTCCACCGCGCATCAACCTCAAGGACTGCCGCGCCGAGGCGAAGCAGGTCATCTTCTCCGCGATCGACGACCTGTTTGCCAAGACGGGCATTGCCCCAGACACGGTCGAGGTCGTCGTCATCAACTGCGGCGTGTTCGCCCCGGAGCCGTCCCTTGCGGACATGATCGTGCGCAGGTACGGGCTCCGAAGCGACGTCTGCAGCGTGAACCTGTCCGGGATGGGGTGCAGCGCGGGCGTGATCTCAGCAGGGCTAGCGGCCGGGGTGCTGCGGGCAATGCCTGGCAGCTGCGGCGGGCGCTCCCTGGTGGTGTCCACGGATACCATCACGCCCAACTTCTACGTGGGCAAAGAGCGCGCCATGCAGCTCTCCAACGTGCTGTTCCGTGTGGCCGGTCCCGCGGCGCTGCTGTCGACGGCGGCCGAGGACAAGGCCATGGCATGGTTCCGGCTGGCACACCTGGTGCGGACCACCACGGCGGCGCGGATGAGGGCGCCTCCTACGGGTGCATCTTTCAGGAGGAGGACGGCGAGGGCAACGTGGGCGTCAATCTATCCAAGGACCTTGTGTCCGTCGCCGGCAACGCCCTGAATCGCCTCCGCGCACCTTGGTTATCAATTTTGTGTGCGCGTGTTCATCGTGTGATTTGATGTGAATCGATCCTGTGGCGAATTTCCAACAATTGATATCAGAGCAAGGTTTGAGTGAAGCTGCGCTTGCCCCGGGGTGGCGACCCTGCTAGCGCCTCGGGGCGGGCAATACAGTCGCTGGTGTAGCGATGAGGAGGAATGGGCGATATAGTCGCTGGGATGCAGCGACGAGGAGGAGCATGCAACTGTCGTTGGAGCGGCGACAGGGAGGATCGGGCAATTTTTGTTCGGCGGAGCGGCGACAAGAAGGCAGCGAGGACGCTCTCGCAAGCGAGGCGACGGATGATTGTCGTTCGACAAAACGACCTGGAGGAGGTTGACGGGAGCGGTAGTGCCGAGGTGCGGTGCTAGAAGATCTCGTCAAGATCGTCGTTCGGGGGGAGCGAGGAAGAGGCGACAAAGTTGTGAGCCGTCGTCAAGGTTTGAACATGAGTTCTCGTAAGGTGCGTCCAAGAACTCGGGGGTGTGAGTCTTCTGCTGCAGTTGAGATGCGTCACTGGCGAAGAAGAATTGAGAGCGAGTGCGGATGGAAAAAAGGAATTGTGCCTTGCGTTCCCGTTCGTGGTTGTGGAGTTCCGGCGAGTTCATATACGGTGGAGATGAGTTGCACGTATATGGCGAGTTGTGTTGCCCTGGACATGAGGCGTCGTTTGGTAAGTTGTGTCACCAATGAGAACGAGAAAGTGAAGATGTGGCGGGTGAAAAGATGTGTCTTCCCGTGTGCAAGCAACCTACAAGAAGATGGAGATCAACGTGAAGATGTACGCGCACCAGTTAAGTTGAGTTCCTGCATGAGGCGCATGTAGCATGCTAAGATGTGACAGCGTGGCTGGTAGTCTGGGTAATCGTTGATTAAATTCTATGAGTCGGTATGCAAACGAAGTTGCGGTGACGATGAAGTGGTGGCCATTGTTGCATGAAGAGAGAAGTTGTGATTTGATAAGTCATATCACCGGACGCAGCCGACATGACAAGATGAATAAAGAATCGTCTGCATGTTTCGTCGAGTGAAGAGTCAGATGTTTGTATTAGGGGGTAATTGTTGGAATAATCCAAACATAGATGAGTTAGTGGATGTACTATGTGCGTTGGATGCATGGCAAAGTTATATCCGGTTAGGATTATCATTATTGTAATCAGCGTGACCGTGTAATTAGATTAGGAAAGTTATCTAGTTGAGTCCGGCTAAGAGTTGTACTTGGCTGATTACGTGTGTTGCCGTGTATGTCCGTGTTAGTTTTAGGAAGCCGATAACTGCCACACGTGTAGTGTGGAGGGCAACCCGCCCGCACGCATCGTGTGGCATGGACGGGAACCGCCCCGCACGACTCCGTCCGCGCGCACAAAAGCGCGCCCGCACGTCCGGTGCGTGGCAACCCCGTCCGCATTGCCTCGTCTGGGCCAGACGAGCCGCTGCCCGCACGACCCAGCCGTTCCCGGCCTCCGATCCGTCCCCTCTCTCGTCTGCGCCCTCGCCCCCCGCCTGTCGAACCCCAACCTCCGTCGCCGGCCATCTCTGGTTGCCATGGCAACCAGGGAGGATCTGTAGGGCGCTCCCACCGCAAACCACACCCCTTATCTCCCCCCACCCCATCCCACCCCCCAACCCCCACTCCAACAACGCCCTCCAGAGACGACCAGCTAAAAGCAGGTGAATCTCCCGATCTCCCTACTGTTTCTCATCCTCCTTCTGGGCAGAAAATTGCAAAATTACCAACGAAGTTGGCAACTAGATCCATCCTACAGGGTTAAAACACTACATACGTTGTGTGACTTCGCAGTTGCCAAGCAGAATACACTAGATCTGCCATGTAGTACGCTAGAGATAACCGTGAGTTCTCAGTAGGTTGATGCTCCTAGTTGGTGAATGAATGGATGTGCAGGAATCCATAAAAAGGGAGAGAGAATTGATAAATTTGGAATAATGGGGGGTGTGAAAATTAATTGCCATTGGTGTATAACGTCAGTTGCCACCTGTCATTGTCGTCAACTGCCACCATGTCAACTTATTGCTTGCCATCCTATTGTAGAGCCTGATGCCATCGAATCAAACGGATAGCTAGCACCAGATTTTAGAAAAGGATAGTGGATGTGCATGTCCTACTAGCCATGATATGTTGGTTGCCAACGCATGAAAATGTGATAGCACTGACGTGTTAACTTCTACATGCAAGCAGCACAATGATAAAAAAAATTTGGATTGTTGATGCCTTCTTGTTCATCCAGTGATTGAGAGCACATCAGAACAGAAGCGAGACACGGAAAAGAATGAATCACAAAGATGGTGCAGATGATTGGAGTTCTCAAAGGCCAGAAACGCCGCCACCTTTCGATGCATCAGAGTACAGTCAGCTCATCTCTGCAGGGCCGTTGCTGCCGCTGCTAGAACAGTATGCAGGCGTAGGTACGATGCGTGCTAAAAAATGAAGAGAAACATTTGCCATCTTCGCGACGATGGACATGACATTCTACTTATGTCGTGCACTGTCATTTGTCTTGCAGGTTCTTATGACCAGAACACTCTTAGGGGGGGCCCGTGGCAAGTGCAGTCACAAGGCGCTAACGCTGACAAATGTACGGGTAGCCAACTCCAACTAGCTAGTATGGCTAATCAAGGTAATGCAAAAATGAAAAAAGAGCACATAATGCTGTGGACATGAAAAATGAACATGAAAAAAAGATGGCAAAAGGACTCACGAGTTATCACGGGTGTAAAATGCAGAGCCTTCGTGCAGCAAGTGGAATCGGGCAGCACCCATGTACCTGCCATCGACGTCGTACACAGGTGAGTCCATAAACATAGTGAAGATGCGGATGCTCAGTCAGCACAAGGAGCATAGTTGACAACTACAAAAATTGCCATGACTGGTCTTCTACGGTTGCCATGTATTAAAAACAACATTTGCCATCTCTGCACACCTGCAGTTGCCATGTAGGAAAAGATGCAGTTGCCATTTCATGACAACTGCAATTGCCATCTAATAACAAACTGTGATTGCCCTACCGATGCAACTTCAGTTGCCATGCAAGCAAAAATGCATTTGCCACATAAGGGCAACTGCATTTGCCGTGCTAGCACGAAATGCGTTTGCCGCGATTTGACCAACCACTACTATGATTGCAGGTTATTACGCTGGCGGTGACCCGGCAAACGTCTCCTGGCAAGATTCGCAAATTCCTGGTGGATCATGTCATTATGGTGTAGCAGACCACACACGATGGTCAAATACAACACAACAAGGTAGAGGGAAAATATCTGAACCACAAAAAACAGCGCTACATTTGCTATTTGTAGTTATTTGTAGGCAAAACAATGGTTGCCATGTTTGTTGAACAGTAGGTGCCATGTCTGCACACCTACAGCTGCCATAAAAATGACCACCCACAGACTGACGGCTTGCTGTCTGTAAAAGATGTCATGGAAAATCACTCGAAGATGGTGTGATCCGTTGCGATCCACATGTTATCCAACACAAAATTCTTAATCTCGTACCTGTTTTTCCCTGTTACAGAACCTACAACTACAATGCACAGCGGCGCGACACATCTACTGCGGGGAGCTCTGAGCGCACGGAAGACGTGTTCCACCAGACAGCAGACAAACATGCCGCAAACAATTTCGAGTCAGAGTCGGGAATGGCAATCATTCCAGCAATGCCGGCAAGCACCCCTTTGAACACAAGCACTGGCAACTCTCAGGTAGATGGGGCTGCCGCCCATACTGAAGTGAACGATGAAACTGACGATGATGCGCAAGGGGATGAAGATGGTGGGCAATCAGAGATCGTGGTGCCTTAGCCACCGTACATTGGGCAGAGATTTGAGTCATTCGAAGCAGCAAAGGAATACTACCAGACATATGCAAAGTTCCATGGGTTTGCGGTCAACACTGAGTACCATAGGAAAATTAAGAAAACTAACGAGTACAGCAGAGGTGAGTTGAGGTGCCACAAGGCACGCATGAACAAGAAGGGGAAAGGCGATGCGCCTGTCGTTCTGGAACGAAAGAGAGGTATCATTCAGAAGACTGAGTGCCATGTCCGGTGTAAGCTAAACGTAGATGGAGCACAGTGGGTGGTCAATGAGTATTTTGACGAGCACAACCACCAACTGATAAAGAAGTTCGACCTGGTGAAATTTCTGACCGCCCACAGAGGGTTCACCCCCGTCGAAAGGCAATTCGTAAAGCTGCTACATGATTGTAACGTCGGTCCATCGAGAATGGTGCAGATACTATCTCTCATCCACAGCAAAAAGGGGACTCTGAGTAGCATGCCGTACATACCAGCTGACGTCACAAACCTACGGGCAAGGTACCGTAGAGAGAGCAAGTTGGCAGACATAGAGGCCACAATTGCCTACTTCGATGAGAAAGCCAAAGAAGATGCAGATTTCTTCTACAGGATAAGGTTGGACGATGAGGACCGTGTCAGGAACATGTATTGGGTGGATGGTGCTGCAAGGAGAGCCTACAAACATTTCCGAGATTGCATTTCATTCGACGCGACGTACCTCACCAACATGTACAAGATGCCGTGCGCTCCATTCATAGGGATAAATAACCACAATCAGTCGTTGCAATTCGGCTGCAGGCTCGTCCGGAACGAAGACACGGATGGGTACGTTTGGCTGTTCAAGACCTTCTTGGAGTGCATGGATGGACTTGCTCCGATGAACATAATAACGGACCAGGATTTCAGCATGCGTGCAGGCATAGAGGAGGTCTTTCCGTTGGCAGTGCACAGGCACTGTAGGTGGCACATTATAAAGAAGGCTGAGGAGACGCTAGGACCGTTCTTTGCTGACCGTCCAGAGCTGCACAAGGCATTCGAACTGTGCGTGGACCACAGCTTGACGGTGGAGGAGTTTGAAAGGAGCTGGATGGCCATGACTGAAACACATCAAGTCCAAGACAACGAGACTCTTGTAAGCCTGTGGGAGAAGCGAATGTACTGGGTGCCGGCCTACTTCATGCAGTGCTTCTTCCCCTTTCTGCAGACTACGCAGCGCAGCGAGGGATTCAATGCTGTTTTGAAGCGGTACGTCAGTCCTGGCAACTCATTGCTACAGTTTGCCAAGCAGTACATAGCTTTGCAACAAAAAATTATGGGATCTGAGCTGCAGCAAGAAGCGAACACCGCGCTAAAGCAGCCAAAATTGCTAACGTACTTACCGATGGAGAGGCAAATGAGCAAGATATACACCAACAAGATCTTTAACAAGTAAGTCAGTTGCGTTACAGTCTTATTTGTAGAAAAAGCACCAAGTCAGTATGTGCCTTATAGAGTGCGATGCAGTTGCCATGATTTTGCGGTTGCCATGTTTAATAAAGTACTGTTTGCCATGCTTACTCAGATGCAATTGTCATATTCAATAGAAATTCTGTTTGTCATGCTTACCCGGATGCAGTTTCAATGTTCAATGAAATGCAGTTGCCATGTTTAATGCAATGTACTTCCACTGGACATGTTGGTGTGCAAATGCTAGTGTCAAATGGAAAATGTTATGTTGTTGCCATGTCTATTGAAATGCAATTGCCATGTTTACTAAAATGCAACTGCCATGTTTGCTAAAATGCAATTGCCATGTTTAATAAACTCTAGTTGCCATGTTTAACAAAATGCAGTTGCCATGTTTAAATAAGATGCATCTACCATGTTTGTTGAAAATGCAGTTGCCATGTCTATTATACTGCATTTGCCATGTATAGCGTACTGCATTTGCCATGTTCAACATTCTATATTTGCCATGTTTAATGAATTACGTTTGCCATGTTCAAACAAAATGTATATCTATTTTCCATGACAACATAAGGTGCTACAAGAAAAAAGCCCACAATAGTTTAACAGAAAACACACAAAAAATGCAGATTCCAGGAAGAAATAAAGCGTGCCAGCATGTTCACAGCTTTCCAGGTGGACGAACGTACGTTCAAGGTGTGTTCTATTTTGGGCATGTCAGATTCAGAACCTGAAGACCTGGACAAAGGAAGGAACTACTTCGTCACAGCCTCGATAGGCGAAGGCGAGTTCTACTGCCAATGCTGCAAGTTCGAACGGGACGGCATTGTGTGCTATCACATACTAAAAGTAATGGACGTGAAAGCTGTGACACGGATGCCCCGACATTTCATAAGGCGGCGATGGACTTGGGACGCTGACAATGCGTTGGCGCCGTGAACAACACACGCAGTTCTGGCTGTGCATGACGAGAGACCAGAGTCAACCATGGAAGCCGTGAGGCACATTGTGCTGACAAAGAACTATGCTAAGCTAATTGATGAAGCGTGCAAGAGTGATGACACAGCGAGAGTCGCAGAAAAACACAGGAAAGCACTAAAAAGAGAGCTTGATGAGATCAAGAAGAGGAAAGCCGAGGAAGCCTTACACCGGTTCCCCCGCACATCAAGCGTGCCTTCATCCACAGGGCCGTCGTCTGAAAACTCGGAGATAGGATCTGGAATAGCAAGCACACAGACCCAGGTCAGGAACCCACCCCGTTCCATCACAAAGGGTCGTCCAAGAGAGATAAGGTACAAGTCGGGATTGGAGATCCAAGCAAAACACAAGAAAACGAAGAAAGGGGCGGCCAATCCATGAGCAAAAATTGTGGCGTTGTGGACATTTTGTTTTGTACCCTAGATGTTGAGAATTCTTTTTTAAAACAATTGGGGGAATAACTCTTCAGGGGCATCAGAAGTGCAAGGGAAAATTCATTGAATGGTTAAATGCAGTTGCCATGTTATGGGTACTTAATCTGCCATGATGTATGCATTTAATTTGCCATGTTATGTGTAGTTAGTCTGCCATGATTTTTGATACTAAACATGCCATGCTAATTTATGCTAAATATGCCATGCTGTTTTGTACCGAATATGCCATGCTAGTTGTAGTGGATCTGCCATGTTAATTGTACTGGATCTGCCATCTTAATTGTGCTGTAGTTGCCATGTTAATTATGCTGGAGCTGCCATGTTGTTTGTACTGTATCTGCCATGTTAGATGTACTGGACATATGCCATGGTATTCCTGATGACTCTGCATGGCATGTATTCACATGACAAAAACGACGCGGTTTACGGGCACGTAGTGTGTTGTGTGCAAGTGTATGGGAAACAAGTTGGAAAACAGCGTAACGTGCATAAACCCCAGCAAAAACGTTGTGGCTGCATGATCAACCTACCCCCGTGCAGTTACCGATGAAAATGAAGAAGCAAAACAGCCAAAAATGTAAAACGACAATGACTTCCACTACCCATGTCTGATGAACTACATTTGCCATCGTTTTTAAAACATCGTAGACGCGTTCAAAGCATCAAACCGGTGCTAGAAACGACGAAACCATTGTAATAATTACGCCTAAAAGTAGGTTCACGTCCACACATATATTACATGAAACTATTCAAATGTCACTCGCACACCACCACTACATAGTAGCCTACGCGGGGTTGTAGCCACAACATAGCACACAAACATAGTTTTCAACGATAAACAACGAGATAATACCTTACATTCCTCGGCAACAGAATGTAAGGTGTGCGTCCGGTCTGTAACGCCACGTGATCACTTGTACTTCTTGGTGACTTTCTTGACAGCTTCCTGCACAAACTCGCGTGCTCCCGACCGCTTGTTGAAATCTTCATTCGTCAACCAGTTCCATGTGTGGATTTTCCGGAGCTCAACGACCATTGCAGCTGTGATAGCGGGGACAATTCTGCCTTCCCACTTCGCAAGGTACTCCAGCGCGTGAAAGCCACAGTCCGTCCTGCACGAGGAAAAGAGTAACGTGACCACGCAAAGAGCTCAGACGTAACAAAAGACAGACTTCAATTTCAGATCTGACAAACAAAACAGGAATTGGATTGATGTAAAATGGCAGACGAAAAGGGAGGAAGGAATTACGTGTTCCCTTGCTTTGTAGTCGCCACATACTCAGTCGGGAAATGACTGATCTGGACCTTTGAGTGTTCATAGTGACGGTGCCATGTCTCTTTGAGGTTCTTAATGAAGAATTCAACATGCGTGGTGAGGTCTGCATCATCTTCCGAACGGATTGAATCAAGCACCTCAACACGTTGGTTCTTCAGGTCAAGACAGATCACGTAGTGGTGACCACACTTGTCGTGTGGGTCATGTGGTGAAAGCTCCTGGAACATGGGGAACATGACCTGCATTTAAAAAAGTGAGGAAAATGAGAATCAGCGTTCGCGTAAAGAACAGCAGAGGGACAAAGGAATTAGAATCACGTAGAAAAACTCTGGTTATGGGTGGGGGTAGTTGAAATAAAGTTGCCGTCCATGTGTGAACAAAAGTATGCCATGTATTTTACTGTCAAGTTGCCACATAGTTTGCGCGGCATGCAAAAATCAAATAAGTCAGTGTGCACGGCAGCTGTTGCCACATGAAAACAGCTGCCACGTAAAACACAACTGCAGATGATGGCAACAAAAAGCACACCTTGTGAAAAAAAAGTGCAGACATTGAAGGAGTACGCACATATTTCTTCATTGTGAGCTTGAAATCACCGTGTTGGGCAAAGTTCTTCCTCAGGATTTTGTGGTGGAAGTCACCGTCCCATATTTTGCAGGTCACACTATAATGCATGATTGTCTTGTCGGCGCACACATCGGTGTGGTTGTTGATGTAGTCAATCCCGCATGCAACTACGTTCGTCGACATTTTGCCGTTTGGCCTCACGGACTCAGCAAGATCACCAAGGTCGACGTACGTCGCTCCGCATTGAATGACTTTGGTTCTGTCCAAACATGAGCTGTATGAAAACAATATAACATGGAAGGATCATGCCTACTAAGTAAAAAAAATTTATGAAAGAACTAAAACAATATAACATAGAAAGTACGAAGGATGTGAATGGTAAAAAAAGGAGCAAAGCAAAATGAGATGTTATGGGGTGTGGTCATTTACGCTTTCAGCTCCTTCATGTGCTTGCCGCTGGACCTCGCATTTCCAAACCGCTTGACGATATCGTACAGCTGGGTCTGTTCTTTAGTGGCCCTGAATTCGGGCTCGTAGTCTTCCGCGGGAGGTGGGTGCACTACCCTCTGCTGCCTCACAGAACCAGGAGTGGCACTCCTAATGGTATCCTCAGATACCGTGTCTGCAGGCACGTTGGAACTTGATTGCCCTTGCCCTCGTGAGGACTTCCTCTGCAATGCTGCCTCCTCAAGCATGCGGTAAGTTTCTTCAAGAGACGGTGAAATCTCCTCGGGTGTGGCTGCAGTGATAAAAAAAAGTGGGTTAGGATACCTAGGAAATCAAAAGCAGATGGATTGTGAGAAAAGATGGGGTGCATGATGTGAGTTGTAGGTAGGAAAAAGTGGGGCAGTTGCCATGTGTGGTCCAGCTGTAGTGACCATGTCATAGCAACTACAGTTGCCATGTAGTTGGAATGTAGTTGCCATCTAGTTGGAATGTAGTTGCCATGTCACAGCAACTACAGTTGCCATGTTGTGTCAACTGCACTTGCCATGTGATTGCTTTATGAAAAAATGCAGCATGGAAACAAAAAAAATGCAGGTGACATGGTGTTGAATCAATTCCAGTTGCCATGTGTGATGCACTGTGTTTGCCATGTTACGGAGACTACGGTTGCCATATTGAATCAACTTCAGTTGCCACATGGTTGCCCAAATGTAAAATGCAGCATGGCAGAAGAAAGTAGTAGGTGACACGGTGCATCAAATCCAGTTGCCACGTCATCGCATGTCAGTTGCCATCACAAGTGAGAACCCCCCCAAAACAAAAAATATGATTGGGACAACAGTGAAACTACACAGACGTGTGCAAGAAAAATCATATGGACATGGCAAGTGTACCTGCCACAATCGGCTCTGCGAACTTGATAGCCTTCCTGCCCTCGACCATTGGCTGCGCCATCATTGCAGGCATGCCTCCTGGGAATGCAAAGGCAACTGGCATAGGATCTTGCATAACCGGTTGATCTTGACTGATGCCAAGGTTGAAACTCGGTGGGGTAAAGGCCATTGGGTGCCTCTCATTCCTGCTGGCCGGACCACGAACGACTTGCGGGGCAGAATCCAAGGGTGAAAGATCAACAAACATATCTGAATCGGCCGCTGCAGAATGATCGTCCTTATTTGCAGGACGGGGCGTGTTGTCAGTGGTATCAACCGTAGCTTTCATGACAATCTTCTTGTTTGGACACCAACATTAACTGGGAGCCTGGAAGTGCGCAGATTTATGCTGGGGATTTCCACTGCAGGAAAAGGCGCAGTCTGCTCCGGCTGTTCACCTGCGTCGCTTGTGCCCGGCTTGACACCTGCATCAGTTGTGCTCCGGTCTTCAGGTTTCTCCGTCACATTGCTTTTGGCAGGTGGCGGGAACAGTGTGGACGCAGGAACAAAACAAGACTCGTCTCTCCTGCTCCTGGCTACTGTCGGTGCGTTCAGTATGTCTGTTGGTTGCTTGCGGGGGCTACGACGCCTAGGTGGTAGACCAACACGCGAAACAGTCGCCTTAGCAGTATCTGCACCGCCAGGAGCTGGAGCTGTTGTGCCAGGACTCTCACCTGTAGATGGCATGTCCTTGTGAACTGCTGCCTCGACCGCTTCTGTCGTGGACACAGGAGTGCCACCGCGCACGCGCTTGGAATCAGTGTCAGATGAGCGGGAATCTTCCTTGCCTAGGTTCGTCTCGGGAGTGTCCACTTCAACGCTTGCTGATGGGGTGGCATGACTCATAGCAGCATCCTTCATTGCCAGAAGGGTTGGCAGTATTTCAGCTGTCCTGGCAGATACCGACTCGTCACTCCCCGATGTACGGATGCCTGTTGTTGTAGGCTGCACATCTGCAGCCGGCGGAGATGGTCTGCCACTTGCATCAGAGTTGGTGGGAGCGGTCAACGGTGCAGCAGCAGTATTGTCGACTGGTGCCTCCTGTGTTGGAAATATGCCCTAGAGGCAATAATAAATAAGTTATTATTATATTTCCTTGTTCATGATAATCGTTTATTATCCATGCTATAATTGTATTGATAGGAAACTCAGATACATGTCTGGATACATAGACAACACCATGTCCCTAGTAAGCCTCTAGTTGACTAGCTCATTGATCAATATATGGTTACGGTTTCCTGACCATGGACATTGGATGTCGTTGATAACGGGATCACATCATTAGGAGAATGATGTGATGGACAAGACCCAATCCTAAGCCTAGCACAAGATCGTGTAGTTCGTATGCTAAAGCTTTTCTAATGTCAAGTATCATTTCCTTAGACCTTGAGATTGTGCAACTCCCGGATACCGTAGGAATACTTTGGGTGTGCCAAATGTCACAACGTAACTGGGTGACTATAAAGGTGCACTACGGGTATCTCCGAAAGTGTCTGTTGGGTTGGCACGAATTGAGACTGGGATTTGTCACTCCGTGTGACGGAGAGGTATCTCTAGGCCCACTCGGTAGGACATCATCATAATGTGCACAATGTGATCAAGGAGTTGATCACAGGATGATGTGTTACGGAACGAGTAAAGAGCCTTGCCGGTAACGAGATTGAACAAGGTATCGGGATACCGACGATCGGATCTCGGGCAAATATCGTACCGATAGACAAAGGGAATTGTATACGGGATTGATTAAGTCCTCGACATCGTGGTTCATCCGATGAGATCATCGAGGAGCATGTGGGAGCCAACATGGGTATCCAGATCCCGCTGTTGGTTATTGGCCGGAGAGTCATCTCGGTCATGTCTACGTGTCTCCCGAACCCGTAGGGTCTACACACTTAAGGTTCGGTGACGCTAGGGTTATAGAGATATTAGTATGCGGTAACCCGAAAGTTGTTCAGAGTCCTGGATGAGATCCCGGACGTCACGAGGAGTTCCGGAATGGTCCGGAGGTAAAGAATTATATATAGGAAGTGCTATTTCGGCCATCGGGACAAGTTTCGGGGTCACCGGTATTGTACCGGGACCACCGGAAGGGTCACGGGGGTCCACCGAGTGGGGCCACCTGCCCCGGGGGGCCACATGGGCTGTAGGGGGTGCGCCTTGGCCTATATGGGCCAAGGGCACCAGCCCCAAGAGGCCCATGCACCAAGAGAAGAGGAAAAGGGAGAGTCCTAAAGGGGGAAGGCACCTCCGAGGTGCCTTGGGGAGGATGGACTCCTCCCCCCCTTGGCCGCACCCTTCCTTGGAGGAAGGGGCAAGGCTGCGCCCTCCCCCTCTCCCTTGGCCCTATATATAGTGGGGGGAAGGGAGGGCAGCCCAACCTAAGCCCTAGCGCCTCCCTCTCCCTCCCATGACACATCTCCCTCCTCCCACAACGCTTGGCGAAGCCCTGTTGGAATCCCGCTACTTCCACCACCACGCCGTCGTGCTGTTGGATCTCCATCAACCTCTCCTTCCCCCTTGCTGGATCAAGAAGGAGGAGACGTCGCTGCTCCGTACGTGTGTTGAACGCGGAGGTGCCGTCCGTTCGGCGCTAGGATCATCGGTGATTTGGATCACGACGAGTACGACTCCATCAACCCCGTTCTCTTGAACGCTTCCGCGCGCGATCTAAAAGGGTATGTAGATCCACTCCTCCCTCGTTGCTAGATGACTCCATAGATTGATCTTGGTGACACGTAGGAAAATTTTGAATTTATGCTACGTTCCCCAACAGTGGCATATGAGCTAGGTCTATGCGTAGTTTCTATGCACGAGTAGAACACAAAGTAGTTGTGGGCGTTGATTTTGTTCAATATGCTTACCGTTACTAGTCCAATCTTGATTCGGTGGCATCGTGGGATAAAGCGGCCCGAACCGACCTTACACGTACTCTTACGTGAGACTGGTTCCACCGACTGACATGCACTAGTTGCATAAGGTGGCTGGCGGGTGTCTTTCTCTCCCACTTTAGTCGGATCGGATTCGATGAAAAGGGTCCTTATGAAGGGTAAATAGCAATTGGCATATCACGTTGTGGTTTTTGCGTAGGTAAGAAACGTTCTTGCTAGAAACCCATAGCAGCCACGTAAAACATGCAAACAACAATTAGAGGACGTCTAACTTGGTTTTGCAGGGTATGCTATGTGATGTGATATGGCCAAAAGGATGTGATGAATGATATATGTGATGTATGAGATTGATCATGTTCTTGTAATAGGAATCACGACTTGCATGTCGATGAGTATGACAACCGGCAGGAGCCATAGGAGTTGTCTTAATTTATTTATGACCTGCATGTCAACATAAACGTCATGTAATTACTTTACTTTATTGCTAACCGTTAGCTGTAGTAGTAGAAGTAATAGTTGGCGAGACAACTTCATGAAGACACGATGATGGAGATCATGATGATGGAGATCATGGTGTCATGCCGGTGACGATGATGATCATGGAGCCCCGAAGATGGAGATCAAGAGGAGCAAAGTGATGATGGCCATATCATGTCACTATTTGATTGCATGTGATGTTTATCATGTTTATGCATCTTGTTTACTTAGAACGAGGGTAGTAAATAAGATGATCCCTCATAATAATTTCAAGAAAGTGTTCCCCCTAACTGTGCACCGTTGCGACAGTTCGTTGTTTCGAAGCACAACGTGATGATCGGGTGTTAGATTCTAACGTTCACATACAACGGGTGTAAGACAGATTTACACACGCGAAACACTTAGGTTGACTTGACGAGCCTAGCATGTGTAAAGACATGGCCTCGGAACACAGAAGACCGAAAGGTCGAGCATGAGTCGTATGGTAGATACGATCAACATGAAGATGTTCACCGATGTTGACTAGTCCGTCTCACGTGATGATCGGACATGGCCTAGTCGACTCGGATCATGTAATCACTTAGATGACTAGAGGGATGTCTATCTGAGTGGGAGTTCATAAGATGAACTTGTTTATCCTGAACATAGTCGAAAGGATTTCGCAAATTATGTCGTAGCTCGCGCTTCAGTTCTACTGTTTAGATATGTTCCTAGAGAAAATTTAGTTGAAAGTTGATAGTGGCAATTATGCGGACTAGGTCCGTAAACTGAGGATTGTCCTCATTGCTTCATAGAAGGCTTATGTCCTTTATGCACCGCTCAGTGTGCTGAACCTCGAACGTCGTTTGTGGATGTTGCGAACATCTGACATACACGTTTTGATAACTACGTGATAGTTCAGTTAAACGGTTTAGAGTTGAGGCACCGAAGACGTTTTTGAAACGTCGCAAAACATATGAGATGTTTCGAGGGCTGAAATTGGGATTTTAGGCTCGTGCCCACGTCAAGAGGTATAAGACCTCCGACGATTTTCTTAGCCTGCAAACTAAGGGAGAAAAGCTCAATTGTTGAACTTGTGCTTAGATTGTCTGAGTACAACAATCGCTTGAATCGAGTGGGAGTTGATCTTCCAGATGAAATAGTGATGGTTCTCCGAAGTCATTGCCACCAAGCTGCTAGAGCTTCGTGATGAACTATAATATATCAGGGACATATATGATGATCCTTGAGATATTCACGATGTTTGACACCAAAGTAGAAATCAAGAAGGAGCATCAATTGTTGATGGTTGGTGAAACCACTAGTTTCAAGAAGGGCAAGGGCAAGAAGGGATACTTCATGAAACGGCAATTCAGCTGCTGCTCTGGTGAAGAAACCCAAGGTTGAACCCAAACCCGAGACTAAGTGCTTCTGTAATAAGGGGAACAACCACTGGAGCAGAATTACCCTAGATACTTGGTAGATTAGAAGGCTGGCAAGGTCGATAGAAGTATATTGGATATACATTGTGTTGATGTGTACTTTACTAGTACTTCTAGTAGCACCAGGGTATTAGATACCGGTTCGGTTGCTAAGTGTTAGTAACTCGAAACAAAAGGCTACGGAATAAACGGAGACTAGCTAAAAGGTGAGATGACGATATGTGTGGGAAGTATTTCCAAGGTTGATCAAATATCGTACGCTCCCTCTACCATCGAGATTGGTATTAAAACCTAAATAATTGTTATTTGGTGTTTGCGTTGAGCATAGACATGATTGGATTACGTCTATGGCAATACGATTATTCATTTAAGGAGAATAATGGTTACTCTGTTTATTTGAATAATATCTTCAATGGTCTTGCACCCAAAATAAATGGTTTATTGAATCTCGATCGTAGTGATACACATGTTCATGCCAAAAGATGGTAATGATAGTACCACCTACTTGTGGCACTGCCACGTAAGTCATATCGGTATAAAACGCATGAAGAAGCTCCATGTTGATGGATCTTTGGGCTCACTCATTTTTGAAAAGTTTGAGACATGCGAACCATGTCTATTGGTGTATATGCATGAAGAAACTCCATGCAAATGGACCGCTTGGACTCACTTGATTTTGAATCACTTGAGACATGCAAATCATACCACATGGGCAAGATGACTGAAAGCCTCGTTTTCAGTAAAATGGAACTAGAAAGAAACTTGTTGGAAGAAATACATTTTGATGTGTGCAGTCCAATGAGTGCTGAGGCGTGTAGTGGATATCGTTATGTTCTTACTTCACAGATGATTTGAGTAGATGTTGAGTATATTTACTTGATGAATCACGAGTCTGAATTATTGAAAGGTTCAAGTAATTTCAGGGTGAAGTTGAAAGATCGTCGTGACAAGAGGATAAAATGTCTATGATATGATCATAGAGATGAATATCTGAATTACGAGTTTGGCACAGAATTAAGACATTGTGGAAATTGTTTCACAACTAATACAGCCTGGAACACCGTAGTGTGATGGTGTGTCCGAACATCATAACTGCACCCTATTGGATATGATGCATACCATGATGTCTCTTATCGAATTACCATGATAGTTTATGGGTTAGGCATTAAAGACAACCACATTCACTTTAAATAGGGCACCACGTAATTCCGATGAGATGACACCGTATGAACTATGGTTTAGGGAAACCTAAGCTGTCATTTCTTAAAAGTTTGGGGCTGCGACGCTTATGTGAAAAAAGTTTTAGGCTGATAAACTCGAACCCAAAGCGGATAAATGCATCTTCATAGGACACCCAAAACAGTTGGGTATACCTCCTGTCTCAGATCCGAAAGCAATAAGGGATTGTTTCTAGAATCGGGTCCTTTCTCGAGGAAAAGTTTCTCTCGAAAGAATTGAGTGGGAGGATGGTGGAGATTTGATGAGGTTATTGAACCGTCTCTTCAACTAGTGTGTGACAGGGCACAGGGAGTTGTTCCTGTGGCACCTACACCAATTGAAGTGGAAGCTTATGATAGTGATCATGAAACTTCAGATCAAGTCACTACCAAACCTCGTGGGATGACAAGGATGCGTACTACTTCAGAGTGGTACGTAATCCTGTCTTGGAAGTCATGTTGCTAGACAACAATGAACCTACGAGCCATGGAGAAGCGATGGTGGGCCCGGATTCCGATAAATGGCTCGAGGCCATAAAATCCGAGAGAGGATCCATGTATGAAAACAAAGTGTAGACTTTGGAAGAACTACTTGATGGTCGTGAGGCTGTTGAGTACAGATGGATTTAAAAGGAAGACGGACAATGATGGTAAATGTCACCATTAAGAAAGCTCGACTTGTCGTTAAGAAGTTTCCCGACAAGTTCAAAGAGTTGACTACGGTGAGACTTTCTCACTCGTAGCGATGCTAAGAGTCTGTTGGAATTATATTAGCAATTACTGCATCATTTATGAAATCTTGCAGATAGGATATCAAAACATTGTTTCCACGACGATTTTTGAGGAAAGGCTGTATGTGATACAACCAGAAGGTTTTTTCAATCCTGAAAGATGCTAATAAGTATGCAAAGCTCCAGCAATCCTTCTAGGGACTGGAGTAAGCATCTCGGAGTTGGAATGTATGCTTTGATGAGATGATCAAAGATTTTGGGTGTATACAAAGTTTATGAGAAACTTGTATTTCCAAACAAGTGAGTGGGAGCACTATAGAATTTCTGATGAGTATATGTTGTTGACATATTATGGATTAGAAATGATGTAGAATTTCTGGAAAGCATATAGGGTTATTTGGAAAGTATTTTTCAATGGAAAGCCTGGATCAAGCTACTTGAACATTGAGCATCAAGATCTATAAGGATAGTTCAAAACGCTTAATGGTACTTTCAAATGAGCACATACCTTGACATGATCTTGAAGGTGTTCAAGATGGATCAGTCAAAGAAGGAGTTCTTGCCTGAGTTGTAAGGTATGAAGTTAAGACTTAAAGCTCGACCACGACAGAATAGAGAAAAAGGACGAAGGTCGTCCCCTATGCTTAAGACATAGGCTCTAAAGTATGCTATGCTGTGTACCGCACCTGAAATGTGCCTTGCCATGAGTCAGTCAAGGGGTACAAGAGTGATCTAAGAATGGATCACAGGACAGCGGTCAAAGTTATCCTTAGTAACTAGTGGACTAAGGAATTTTCTCGATTATGGAGGTGGTAAAAGAGTTCGTCGTAAAGGGTTACGCCGATGCAAGCTTAACACCTATCCGGATAGCTCTGATTAGAGATACCGGATACGTATAATGGAGCAACAATTTAGAATAGCTCCAAGTAGAACAGTTATTTGAAATGGCTCCAAATATAGCGTAGTAGCTGCATCTACAAGATGACATAGAGATTTGCGAAGTACATACGGATCTGAAAGATTCAGACCCGTTGACTAAAACCTCTCTCACAAGCATAACATGATCAAACCCAGAACTCATCAAGTGTTAATCACATGGTAATGTGAACTAGATTATTGACTCTAGTAAACTCTTTGGGTGTTAGTCACATGGGGATGTGACCTTGAGTGTTAATCACATATCGATGTGAACTGGATTATTGACTCTAGTGCAAGTGGGAGACTGTTGGAAATATGCCCTAGAGGCAATAATAAATAAGTTATTATTATATTTCCTTGTTCATGATAATCGTTTATTATCCATGCTATAATTGTATTGATAAGAAACTCAGATACATGTGTGGATACATAGACAACACCATGTCCCTAGTAAGCCTCTAGTTGACTAGCTCGTTGATCAATAGATGGTTACGGTTTCCTGACCATGGACATTGGATGTCGTTGATAACGGGATCACATCATTAGGAGAATGATGTGATGGACAAGACCCAATCCTAAGCCTAGCACAAGATCGTGTAGTTCGTATGCTAAAGCTTTTCTAATGTCAAGTATCATTTCCTTAGACCATGAGATTGAGCAACTCCCGGATACCGTAGGAATACTTTGGGTGTGCCAAACGTCACAACGTAACTGGGTGACTATAAAGGTGCACTACGGGTATCTCCGAAAGTGTCTGTTGGGTTGGCACGAATCGAGACTGGGATTTGTCACTCCGTGTGACGGAGAGGTATCTCTGGGCCCACTCGGTAGGACATCATCATAATGTGCACAATGTGATCAAGGAGTTGATCACGGGATGATGTGTTACGGAACGAGTAAAGAGACTTGCTGGTAACGAGATTGAACAAGGTATCGGGATACCGACGATCGGATCTCGGGCAAGTATCATACCGATAGACAAAGGGAATTGTATACGGGATTGATTAAGTCCTCGACATCGTGGTTCATCCGATGAGATCATCGAGGAGCATGTGGGAGCCAACATGGGTATCCAGATCCCGCTGTTGGTTATTGGCCGGAGAGTCATCTCGGTCATGTCTACGTGTCTCCCGAACCTGTAGGGTCTACAAACTTAAGGTTCAGTGACGCTAGGGTTATAGAGATATTAGTATGTGGTAACCCGAAAGTTGTTCGGAGTCCTGGATGAGATCCCGGACGTCACGAGGAGTTCCGGAATGGTCCAGAGGTAAAGAATTATATATAGGAAGTGCTATTTCGGCCATCGGGACAAGTTTCGGGGTCACCGGTATTGTACCGGGACCACCGGGTGGGGCCACCTGCCCCGGGGGGCCACATGGGCTGTAGGGGGTGTGCCTTGGCCTATATGGGCCAAGGGCACCAGCCCCAAGAGGCCCATGCGCCAAGAGAAGAGGAAAAGGGAGAGTCCTAAAGGGGGAAGGCACCTCCGAGGTGCCTTGGGGAGGATGGACTCCTCCCCCCCTCGGCCGCACCCTTCCTTGGAGGAAGGGGCAAGGCTGCGCCCTCCCCCTCTCCCTTGGCCCTATATATAGTGGGGGGAAGGGAGGGCAGCCCAACCTAAGCTCTGGCGCCTCCCTCTCCCTCCCATGACACATCTCCCTCCTCCCACAGCGCTTGGCGAAGCCCTGTTGGAATCCCGCTACTTCCACCACCACGCCGTCGTGCTGTTGGATCTCCATCAACCTCTCCTTCCCCCTTGCTGGATAAAGAAGGAGGAGACGTCACTGCTCCGTACATGTGTTGAACGCGGAGGTGCCGTCCGTTCGGCGCTAGGATCATCGGTGATTTGGATCACGACGAGTACGACTCCATCAACCCCGTTCTCTTGAACGCTTCCGCGCGCGATCTACAAGGGTATGTAGATCCACTCCTCCCTCGTTGCTAGATGACTCCATAGATTGATCTTGGTGAAACGTAGGAAAATTTTGAATTTATGCTACGTTCCCCAACATCCTGTACATCTGAGTTGCCCCCTGTTGACAACTTTGAATGCATGCGTTTGAGCGGGTCCTTACTGATATGCTTGGACCCACGCGTAGTAGTCTTCTTCACCCTACAAAAAAAATGAAGCGCATGAAAAAGGTATTTAAAAATGAAACAAAATTATGTTTGCCTTGGTAGAAATCTTAAGAAAATGGAAAAGCAGGTGGAAAAGCTGGCAGTTGCCATGTAAGGGGAACGTCAGTTGCCATGTGTCATAACTAGAAGTTGCCATGTTAGCAACCTTGAAAGAATGATAAAAATGTCTGATCTTCCATGAATGCAATGTCAAACCTAGGCGTGGGATGAGCTCACAAGACAACGGTAAAAAGATGGCAGTTGCCATAAGGTACATTAAAGTTACCATTTGGCCTACATTCCACTTGCCATGTGAAAAACAAAAATAGAAATTGCCACACGTTTAGAAAGTAAATAAAATATCATTTGGTAAAACAGCGGTTGCCACGTGGGGGGGCAATGACAGAAGACAATGTGACAAGCTAAACGAATGCATTGGAAAATCAAAAAATATAGCGCTATGTCAATGAAAGCGGATGAAGAAACCTACTTCCTGACTGCCTTCCTCAGGTCTGGCAACATGACAGGATCCCCGGTGTTGGTTGTCGTCATGCGAGGAGATGTCCTGGTGGAAGTGGTATCACCGGCAATGGGGGCACCTTTGTTCAACCGAGCAGAAACACGGGTTGGCTTTGGCGCCTGTTTCTTCATAATTGCTCGTCCACCAGCTGTCGGCTCGCTGCACGTATGAGATGGAGGTAAAAAAAGAGGTGGCAATTGTCAGTCAGCAATCTCGTTGCCGCGTTTGACAGAACACAAGTGCAAAAAAGAGGATGAGTCTGTTCGAAGAAAATAGACAAAGCAAAACGCTAAGATGAAAGTCGAACCTCTTCCTGGCAGCTACAGGGTCGGTCCTAGACCTCTTGCCAGCAGAAACTTGCCCAGCACCCTCTGGAGCCATCCCCCTCTTTGATGGCAAAACCCCTTCGCCTCTCACAGCCGTGTGTTGTTTGACTTTATCCGGTTGGGGGACATCTGTTGCATCCTTGCCCTTGTTACCACCTGCGCGAACTTCAGCGTGTTCATCATCATCGGTGTCCTCATGCACATTATCCATGACATCATCGTCATCCTTGCTGAGACCAGCGTCTCCACCTAGTTCATCTTGTGTGTCAGCGGGCTCCTGGGAACTATTGTAGTCATACCGGCCACGATAACCGGTTGGCCGGTGTGTACGTTCTGGGACGAATGAAGTGAATTGCCTCGCAACCGCATCGCCGTCAGAGCCACTGAGGGACGTCCACCCCTCAACCAACTTCCCGAGCAAGCCAGTCATTCCAGATGCAAACTGCCCTATAGCTGCTCAACAGGTGCCCTCGCCTGTACACAAAACAAAGAGGCATCAATGACAACCCCGTATTGCAATCACTTGCACGACATCGAAAAATACTCCACGGCAAACCATATATGTAGATCTTTTGATTACCTCTGAAGGACAAGACGGAGCTGAGTGCACGTCCATCCACTTTTCAAAGTTTTGAGGCCCCCCAAACACGCTGTAGTCTATAGAATGCTTGGCCATCAGCTAGGGAGAAAGAAAAAAAAGTAGCAACGATATAAGAGAGAGAATGATGAACACTGACTAGCAGTTCATGTGTTGCAAAAAAAAAGCAGAACTAACCTGCAGTTTACCATATTTGCTATCAGTTACCCTGTCTGCAGCAAGCATAGCCTTGACAGCATCGACAGTCCACGCAGAAACAGCAAACTTGTGCGCAGGCGGCGGGCCTCCTATCCCAGTGAAGTCCACGGTGGACAGATCAAGGCAGTCGACGTACATGAGCTGATGTACAACAATTTTAAAAAGAAAGAAAAATCAGTTGCGGTCATGGTATTTTGCGACAAATAACAGGATAAAATATATGGTATTTTACGAAGAATATGCCATCTGCATGTGCTAGTTGCCATCATAGAGTGATGGCAGTTGCCATCATAGTATGATGGCAGTTGCCATGTTGTCATGTTGGCAGTTGCCATCACAGTATGATGGCAGTTGCCATATAGTCATGATGGCAGTTGCCACATAATCAACATGGCAGTTGCCATCTTGTTATGATCATGTTGACATGCATGAATAAAGATGTGTTAAAAAATAGTGTTCACATAATGGACCGGTAAAAAAATACCATTAAATGCAGTCGACAACCCTTCTGGTACACCTTGCTTGCAAATGCATCACGCAGGAAGTCGGCAATGAACTTACACCAGTTCATGTTATTCACATCTTTCAGTTTCGCCTGCACCGCATAAAATTCAGGACAAGGAGTTGCCGCGTCAGAATTCCAATGGAAAAAACAACAAAAAAAACTGTCAGTGGCTAGCTTGCACATGACATCGAAGCAAAAAAATTGAAGGAAAAATAATGTAGTAAAGATAGATCATTCACCAGGATGGGGAAGCATTTGTTGCTTGGGCGAAGAGAAGTGGTCGGCGCGAAAACGGCTGAGATGAGGTACATGAGTAGCTTCATCTTGAAAACATCTCCGTGCGTCTTCATGGCCTCCAACGAATCTGCCACTGCAGTCGTGTTCAGCATGGATTCCAACCCAGGAAACAAACGGGGGAACAACGCTTCCTCGATCTCGTTGTTGACCTCGTATGGGACTTTGATATGTCCACGGGGCACACCCAACGTGCAGAACACAGATTCCTCATTCAGCGGTAGTCTTCCACATCCCGGAATCACGAATTCTCTGGAGGCGGGGTCGTAGATCTCACCAAGCCAATCGCATACAGGGTTGACAAGGTTCGTGCACCGGACAGCCATCATAGATTGCACACCCATCTCAGCAGCAGCCCCCTTCTGATCGTCGCTGAATTTGTCAGTCAACGCAGTCAGTCGTTCTTGGGAGGCTCTGTTGCGAATACGTTTCTTCTTCTGCAAAAAAACAGACATAAAGTGATCAGTTGTTGCCATGTTTTTACAAACAAAAACAGGATATCAGTTGTTGCCGCATTTTGCAATGTAATGAAATTTTAGTTCGTGCCAGACGATTGCGGGCTCAAAGGTGTCAACCATTAACATACATCAGGAAGAAGGGGTGTGTGTGTGAACATTTACCTCATCACCCTCTTTTCTCCGCCCAGTTGCCCGATTACGCTGTGGTGGATCCATGAAATCATCATCATCGTTTTGACGATCGCCACGAGCCATTCTGCTAAGATGGGAACATACCAAATTGTCATGGTGGAAAATGTAAATGCAAGGGGTCAGCAAAAACACTTGCCGCATGCAACGCATACGTATGGCATCTGAAACATTTGATATGCAAATTCGGTTGCCACATTGTGCAGACAGTTTGCCACACTGTCTTATATGCAGAAATGGCAGCAGGCAGTCTGTTCACACTCTATTTGCCACACTGTCTTATATGCAGAATGGCAACAGGCAGTGTGTTTGTACTCTATTTGCCATATGAATATACTACCTAGATGGCAACAAGCACACTTTAAGTGCGCAGTGGTTGCCATCCAGTGCACTTGGCTCTTGAATGCCCACTGACTACCGATTGTGGCAACTGTCACACCGTGGTTGCTGTCACATAACATTCAGAAAACACACTGGCCGCAATGGCACTTGGATCTTGAATGCCCACTGACTACCAATTGTGGCAACTGTCACACCGTGGTTGCTGTCACATAACATTCAGAAAACACACTAGCCGCAATGAAAATAGAATGGTTGTGGCACCTAACACAGGAATTCAGCAATCTTAGTTGCCACACGGAAAAAGAGCGTGTGTTTGGTAAATATCACATTAGTTTAGCAGAATTAGTTGCCACATGGAAGAGCGTGTGTGTGGCAAGTATCGCATTACTTTAGCAAAATTAGTTGCCATGTGTGAAAGCTAACATGTGGCAACTAACACAGTCGTTTTCAGTAATTTGTTGCCGCAAGGGGAAACACGTTTGTGGCAACTATCAAATATGTTCAGGGAGTAAGTGGTCGCGCAATCATGATAGTTAATGTAACTATCAAGTCCGCCTCATTCTGCATTTTCAAAAACCAAACTAACTAGATCTAGGGTTCAATGGCAACTACTTCGACTTTAAATTCACCCTCGAAATTCTCCCACGAACTCACTGCAAAACACAAAATCGAACCAACGCGCATCAAAAACTACCCGGAAGACACCTGCTCAATCCATATGCAAAAACTAGTGCGTGCCTCCGAACAAGCAGAACCACGCCGACGATGCCGCTGCCGCGGCCGCGACGAAACTGGCCAATGCAACCAAAAACGTCTAGCAGACGACTTCGGCGCCGGCGGGAACGCAGACGCATCGATGAATCGCCTGAATCTCTACAAATCTTGATCGAGGAATCGAACAGGGAGGGAAGGGGAGGAAATGCAGGAAGGGATTGCGAGGGGTGCATCGAGCAGTACCTTCAACCCGCAAGCGCTCCGGCGAGCCGCTCCGTTCCGGCGAGCACCACCGACGGTCCCGAGCACCGTCGATTCTTCCGCCTTCACCGTCGCCTTCTCCCCTCTCCTTCTCCTTCGATAGTTGGAAATGCGAGTGGGTTCTGCCAGTAACTGCGGTGCAGAAGAGTAAATGGGAGCGTGAGGGGGAGGGGCAGAGGCGTGCGACGTCAACCGCAGTCGAAGCGTGGCGTGCGGGCGCATTGCAGTTCCACCGCACGACTCAGACGGCAACCGCTGACCGCGGGGTGGCAACCAACGTGCGGGCGAACCTACTCGCACACCGCACACGCGCCTCATCCTACGTGGCACAAAAAACCACCTGGTTTGTTCCAAGATTCGTGCACACACCTGGTTTGTTCCAAGGTGATGCTTGCGTGTGGTCGGGGTGGTGAACGCCCACACGTGTGGGCGTTAACATTTCCGTTTTCTTTTTGTCTGCAAATTATTGAAATGATTACTCCACCACAACAGAGTAAGGATCAGGAAAGCCCCCGCAGAGCGCGAGCTCAACCCTAGCCAAAAATGTGCAACTATCCACGAGGGCGTTCATAACGAAACAAGATGGCAATGTTGTCAAGCCAGCAGTCGGCACCTTGTTTGATTTATTGGATGAAGCATATCAATTCTAAAATTTGTATTCGTGGGAGATTGGATTTGGGATAAGGTATTCAAAAAGTAGGCTAAATGTGGAGAGGGTTAAGTGCATTCAGGAGATAGTCTGTGGATGTGCGGTGCATTTTTTATTTTGGTCTCAATTAAGAAATTAGCAACTTGTATAAAAACCAAATGTTCTCGACTGACAAATCATTGTATGTCCATTGGCAGGGTAAACCAGAGAGGGAGAATACAACGGATGGTATATTTCAGAACACCGGGCGGCGCACAACTACTCTCTGTCAAGCACTTGTGGCGAGAAGATGCACTGGCCTTGTTAAACACTAAGAATCTTGTTAAACAGCTGAGAGAAAACAATGTTAGTCTTGGAAAGGTTTTTAGCATAGTTGGCATTTTTTTGGATCAGTTGACAATGCGCCATTTACAAAAAGGTCACTCAAGACGCTGTGCTGCAAGTTGAACAAAGAGCAGTCTGATTTAGATGCCCGGAAAACAATGGACATATTTGTAGAGATGAAGGCAAACGATCTAGAATTCAACTATACTGTCCAGGTTGATGATGAGAGCAGGATAAAAACACTTATGTGGGTTAATGGTGGCAGTGTAGACCAATATAGGTGTTTCGGAGAAGAGGACAAACCTATCTGATATGCCGTTTGGGATTTTTGTAGGAGTCCACAATCACTTCCAAAGCATAATCTTTGGGTGGGGTTGTGAGTTCCTGTGTGCGGCCATGGAGTTCTCCCTGCTAGATCGCGCCCTTGTTGTTCTTCCTGCCACTCTGGTTGGTGGGTGGGTGGATGGGTGGGGAGGGGGATTGTTGGAGAAGACGAGCTGGGCGCGAAAATGCGGTAAATGCGTGAGGTGACTAGAGCACTTGGCTGCTTTGATGGGTGGTGGATTGGTGGGCCACAAAGCAACTTTTTGCACGTCGAGACTTGAAAAAAAAAGTGCCCACGCTGCTGTTCCATCGACCCATCGCGAATCTTGTCATTGTTGGACCTAACCAACCATTTACACTGTTTAGCTGGTCAAAGCAAAATTACCAATTTAATTTCTATGGCAGAAGCGCATGGATACAATAGTATGATTAAATAAAATTGTTGGTGGGGCTAATGAATTTGTGGCCGTGAAATCGTTTGATTATATTACGGCATAGAAAGTAAAAAAATCACAAAAATAATAAATCAATCTACACCTGATGGGCGCGATTAAAATGTACAATTAAATTAAACACTGTTAATGATCGTATTATCTGTAGCCCGCACTGACTAAATCTTTGCCATAAATGGCGGGATATTATTGAAATGGCTCACGTGGGAGGAAGAACCAGCTGCCCACGTCGACGATTCACTTTTGGTACGTCTCACAATCTCGAGTGTGGGACGTGGCTTGCCTGCGGCCTTGGCGTGCGACCATCGGTGCGACACGGTCATCGCACGGCTGTGCGTGAGCCCCCGATGCTGATTCTCGACGTCCTTCCCCTCTATACTCGGCCCCTCCTCCACAAGCCCGAGCACCCGCCAAGGACACGCCAACCCCTCGCGTGGCCGTCCCACATGCTCCCGCTAGGCTCCGCATCTCAGACCAGCGAGGACGGCGCCGTGGAGGATCCCGTCCCCATGGAACTGCTGTGCGACTAGGTCGAGCAGGCGGACCACGGCGGCGGCCAGCCGAGCCGGGACGCTGATTCAGCAGGCGGACCACGGCGCCGGCCAGCCGAGCCGGGGATGCTGATTCAGACAACTCCTATGGCTCCTGCCGGTTGTCATACTCATCGACATGCAAGTTGTGATTCCTATTACAAGAACATGATCAATCTCATACATCACATATATCATTCATCACATCCTTTTGGCCATATCACATCACATAGCATACCCTGCAAAAACAAGTTAGACGTCCTCTAATTGTTGTTTGCATGTTTTACGTGGCTCCTATGGGTTTCTAGCAAGAACGTTTCTTACCTACGCAAAGACCACAACGTGATATGCCAATTGCTATTTACCCTTCATAAGGACCCTTTTCATCGAATCCGATCCGACTAAAGTGGGAGAGACAGACACCCGCCAGCCACCTAATGCAACTAGTGCATGTCAGTCGGTGGAACCAGTCTCACGTAAGAGTACGTGTAAGGTCGGTCCGGGCCGCTTCATCCCACGATGCCGCCGAATCAAGATTGGACTAGTAACGGTAAGCATATTGAACAAAATCAACGCCCACAACTACTTTGTGTTCTACTCGTGCATAGAAACTACGCATAGACCTAGCTCATTGATGCCACTGTTGGGGAACGTAGCATAAATTCAAAATTTTCCTACGTGTCACCAAGATCTATCTATGGAGTCATCTAGCAACGAGGGAGGAGTGGATCTACATACCCTTGTAGATCGCGCGCGGAAGCGTTCAAGAGAACGGGGTTGATGGAGTCGTACTCGTCGTGATCCAAATCACCGATGATCCTAGCGCCGAACGGACGGCACCCGCTCCAACACACGTACGGAGCAGCGACGTCTCCTCCTTCTTGATCCAGCAAGGGGGAAGGAGAGGTTGATGGAGATCCAACAACACGACGGCGTGGTGGTGGAAGTAGCGGGATTCCAACAGGGCTTCGCTAAGCGCTGCGGGAGGAGGGAGATGTGTCACGGGAGGGAGAGGGAGGCGCCAGGCCTTAGGTATGGTTGCCCTCCCTTCCCCCCACTATATATAGGGCCAAGGGAGAGGGGGAGGGCGCAGCCTTGCCCCTTCCTCCAAGGAAGGGTGCGGCCAAGGGGGGGGGGAGTCCATCCTCCCCAAGGCACCTCGGAGGTGCCTTCCCCCTTTAGGACTCTCCCTTTTTCCTCTACTCTTGGCGCATGGGCCTCTTGGGGCTGGTGCCCTTGGCCAATATAGGCCAAGGCGCACCCCCTACAGCCCATGTGGCCCCCGGGGCAGGTGGCCCCACCCGGTGGACCCCCAGGACCCTTCTGGTGGTCCCGGTACAATACCTGTGACCCCAAAACTTGTCCCGATGGCCGAAATAGCACTTCCTATATATAATTCTTTACCTCCGGACCATTCCGGAACTCCTCGTGACGTCCGGGATCTCATCTGGGACTCCGAAAAACTTTCGTGTTACCGCATACTAATATCTCTATAACCCTAGCGTCACCGAACCTTAAGTGTGTAGACCCTACGGGTTCGGGAGACATGCAGACATGACCGAGATGACTCTCCAGTCAATAACCAACAGCGGGATCTGGATACCCATGTTGGTTCCCACATGTTCCACGATGATCTCATCGGATGAACCACGATGTCAAGGACTTAATCAATCCCGTATACAATTCCCTTTGTCTAGCGGTACGATACTTGCCCGAGATTCAATCGTCGGTATCCCGATACCTTGTTCAATCTCGTTACCGGCAAGTCTCTTTACTCGTTTCATAACACATCATCCCATGATCTACTCCTTGATCACATTGTGCACATTACGATGATGTCCTACTGAGTGGGCCCAGAGATACCTCTCCGTTTACACGGAGTGACAAATCCCAGTCTCGATTCGTGCCAACCCAACAGATACTTTCGGAGATACCCGTAGTGTACCTTTATAGCCACCCAGTTACGTTGTGACGTTTGGCACACCCAAAGCACTCCTACGGTATCCGGGAGTTGCACAATCTCATGGTCTAAGGAAGTGATACTTGACATTAGGAAAGCTTTAGCATACGAACTACACGATCTAGTGCTATGCTTAGGATTGGGTCTTGTCCATCACATCATTCTCCTAATGATGTGATCCCGTTATCAACGACATCCAATGTCCATGGTCAGGAAACCGTAACCATCTATTGATCAACGAGCTAGTCAACTAGAGGCTTACTAGGGACATGGTGTTGTATATGTATCCACCCATGTATCTGAGTTTCCTATCAATACAATTCTAGCATGGATAATAAACGATTATCATGAACAAGAAATATAATAATAATCAATTTATTATTGCCTCTAGGGCATATTTCCAACAGTATGTACCATCAACTGAATGCTACTAAATGTCCCCAATCAAATATACTAGTTCACGTATATTTTTTAATTGCGTACTAATTCATAGAATTAGCTGTGAACAATTTTCCACAAGCATCGTTCTTATATGAGCCTCTAAGCTATCCTTGTCTCATTTTAAGTTACGATGACCCGGATCCCAATGATCCATTTCAATTATGCATAATATATGTACACTGAACCATCTTATCTGAATGTCATGCTTAGAGGCATAGAGCGAGCAGAAAACAAATTGACAATCAGTCCGAATTTAGCATGTAAGGAATCTTAATTTAACTGAGTGAAAGCAGAGTACTGGAATTGCTATTAGCCCTCCCTTCTCTGAATTTAACACGCATCTTAACTGAATGAAAGCAGAGTAATTGTCATCTTAACTGAATGTCACCCTTCTCTGAATTTAACACGCATGAGACTGGAATGACACAAGAAGAAGAGGAAATTACCTGTGTTATGCGGAGGTAATACTCCATGTATGAGCTGCAGTTCCTTTCTTCTTCCTATCTGAGTACCAATTTGATGGCGCCGATGCTGATTCTCGACGTCCTTCCCCTCTATACTCGGCCCCTCCTCCACAAGCCCGAGCACCCGCCAAGGACACGCCAACCCCTTTGCGTGGCCGTCCCACATGCTCCCGCTAGGCTCCGCATCTCAGACCAGCGAGGACGGCGCCATGGTGGATCCCGTCCCCATGGAACTGCTGTGCGACTAGGTCGAGCAGGCGGACCACGGCGGCGGCCAGCCGAGCCGGGACGCTGATTCAGCAGGCGGACCACGGCGCCGGCCAGCCGAGCCGGGGATGCTGATTCAGCAGGCGCACGCGGGCGGCGGCCAGCCGGGAACCGGGATGGGGTGAGATGCGTGAGTGCGCACGCCCGAGTAGAAGCTGCACGGTAGCGCGACGAGATCCGCTCGATGGGCAGGAAGTGCTTGGAGGCTCGAGGAGCAGGAGCAGCAGAGGACATGGAAAGCTTCAGCTGAGCTTGAGGTCCGACCCAGGAGAGGGATGTGGATAAGGGATGTATCCATACAGACGGCAATCAGCATTAGGATCTGTATTCTGTTTTTTTTTGAGAGAAAATCCGCAGCGGGAGGGGGCTCACGCACAGCCGTGCGATGGCCGCGTCGCACCGATGGTCGCACGCCAAGGCCGCAGGCAAGCCGTGCGATGGCTGCGGATTTTCTCTCAAAAAAAATAGAATACAGATCCTAATACCGGACATCCCGTGATACCTATTTCGTTCCGTAATACTCTCGCACCATTAAGACTAAACAAAAATCAAGTGAAAAAAAAACTCATCGTCTGTGAAACATATCCACAAAATGCCCGCGAAACAGATCCGCATATGCAGAAAAGAACGCCAAAATATACTCCTGAAGGCGAGAGAGGCCTACAACCTCGGCAGAACAATCAATGGCGGCTTGACCAAGGAAGCACAGGTAAAATCTCCTCTTAAATTGGGCAGCCAAGGAATCCCGTCCCTGATGTCTTCTTCGAGTCTCACGTCCCCGGTGGCTTCTCCAAGAAGTGGTCCAGGGAACCAAGATGCTCCCGATGATTCCCAGTCACCAAAAGTAAGAAATCGCACTATGTTCTTCACGATGAATCACCGGCAAATTCTCCTGTTGTACCGTTTTAGAACTTGTACAGGAAACCATGACTAGTGACCACAATCTGGAGATGCGAAACAACGACAAGAAGTTAGTTCTGGTTTTGTTGCATTTGGAAAAACAAATTAGGAGCATGTACAGTACCCCATTTTCACATTTAATTGGATGAAAAGACGTTCTTGCACAAACCGTATAAAATAGAACAAGGATTGCAGAGTGCATCTTAATTTTTCCTCTAAACCTTAAGACTACTACAGTATTGATCCCTTAATGCACTGCATGTTTCCCAATACAAATATGATTGCAAGACAGATAAATATGATTCATGAATGGGTTGATCAAAACTTGTGGTAGGGAAATATGATTGCCATTTGCCATGTCTGTGGATTAACTAAATTGAATCCTAACTGATACAGGATTCGCAACAAACCACGGCAGATCACAGTGATGAAAGGGTACCAAAGCTTGGCATGACATTTTTATCTGAAGAGGAAGCTTATTTATTTTATAACAAGTATGCTAAAACTATCGGTTTCAGCATCAGAAGAAGTAGTGGCCATAAAGTGAAGAACTCTTCTGTATTTCAGCAACGCACATTTACATGCTCTCGTCAAGGTGCATGTTACTTCTAATTTGTTTTGATTCTAACCACTTATTTATGCTCTAAGACAAGTACTACAACTCACAGGCCACCGGCAAGAAGATAAAAGAGAGGACACATTCAGTTACAGTAGGCCTGAAACACGATGTGGTTGTAATGCTCGTATGAAGATAAGCCTTAAAAATGCTTTTTATTGTGTGTATGAATTCGAGGCATCACATAACCACACTCTTGCTCATGGAATCATGGCCCAGTACTTGAGATCCCAGAGAAAAGTAACAGAAGCACATATAGCAAATGCTGAGGTTGCAAAGTCAGTAGGCATTTCAAATAAAGCAACATTCGATTTGATGGCCAAGGAAGCATGTGGAAGCGAAAACCTTGGCTTTATACGTGAAGATTTGAAAAATCGTCTGTACTCAAAGAGAACAATAAAAGCAAAGAATGGTGACACAGGGGGAGTATTAGAGTACATGGAGAAGAAGGTCTCAGAAGATGTCAACTTCTTCTATTCAATTCAAGTTGATGAAGAGGAGTTGATAACTAATATTTTTTGGACTGACTCGAAAATGGTATCAGACTACGCATTATTCGGCGATGTTATATGCTTTGACACCACATACAGGAAACTAGATGATGGACGCCCATTTGGTTTGATTGTTGGGGTGAATAATCATCAAAAAACTGTTGTCTTTGGCGCCGCACTTCTCTATGATGAAACTGCTGCAAGCTTTGCTTGGCTTTTCAGAACTTTCTTAAAAATTATGTCTGGGAAACATCCACGTACAATTCTCACCGATGAAGATGCAGCAATGGCAAAGGCAATCCGTAAAGTGTTCCCTCATTCTCACCATAGACTTTGCGTGTGGCATATGAATCAAAATGCTTGCAAGCATCTCGCTGGAGTTGTTGATGAATATAAGAAATTCAATGTTGATTTTCAACATTGTATATATGATATAGAAGAGGAAGATGAATTTGTAAGTGCATGGAATAAAATGATTGACAAGTATGGACTAGGTGACAATGCATGGTTGCAAAGGCTATTTGAGAAGAAAGAACAGTGGGCACTAGTATATGGTAAAAATACGTTCTCTGCCCACATGAGCACCACCCAACGAAGTGAAAGCATGAACAATGAACTAAAGAGGTACATTAGTGTTAAATATGACATGCTTACTTTCTTTGAGCATTTTGAACGGCTAGTTTCAGATAAAAGATGTGAAGAGGTGAAGTATGACTTTAAAGCAACACAAACTACTCCGAAGTTGAAGGCTGAATCAAGCTATATGCTAACACAAGCTGCAGCTACATATACTCCAGCAATATTCAAGATGTTTCAAGATCAAGTGCTTCGGACTCTGAACTACGACACATTGCTTTGTGATGAAAGTGACACAGAGTTGAAGATTTATGTAGTAAAATTTCATGGCACACAACGGGAGCATGTTGTTAGATTCATTCCAAAAGAAGAAAAGGTTAGTTGCAGCTGCAAAAGGTTTGAGTTTTCTGGAATCCTTTGCTCTCATTGCTTGAAGGTACTTGATATTAATAATATCAAGCATATCCCTGGAGAATATATCTTGAAAAGATGGACAATTGATGCCAAAGTTCTAGATATAACAAGCAAATGCAACCCGCATGAGAACCTAAAAGCAAGAATGTCCAATCGCTACAAGGAACTGTGCAGAATGTTCTTGAAAATAGCTGCTCGTGCCGCTGAGTCAGAAGACTCATACAATAAGGCTGCTAAATTTGCAGAGCAATTAGCACAAGATGTGGAGAAATGCTTGAAGATTAGAGCTGATCCAGATTTGGGAGACTCATGTACTAAAGAAGGTGCATATTATACTAATAATAATTTCCTAGACTATTGACAAACAAAGACTGATGTTTACCATTACAGTGGCAGCAGGAGTGAACATCCCCTGTAGCAGAATTTCAAAACATAATGATGGGCTTGCAAAGCCAAAAGGTATGAAGGTCAAGGAGAAGACTGTCAAAGGATCAAAAAGGCCTGTTGGTGGATTTGAGAAAGCAACTTCAAAGAAGAAAAGGAACACAGATGATATTGTACAACTAGAGCCTCATGGCACCTCAAAGGTATTATACTTCGTCGCTTTGCGTCTTATAAAACCTTCAACATTATTAACCTTTTGAATCATTTTTGATAGGCCCCTTCGGAGAAACCAACTTCAAAGAAGAAAAAGAACAAAAAAGTTATTGTACAACTACAACCTCATGGCCTCTCAACGGTATAACGTTGTTGCTTGTTTCTTATAAAACACTCAATTGTATTGACCTTTCTCTATCATTTTCAACAGGGTCCTTTGGAATTTTTCGGTAACCAAATGGGTGCATATCAATTAGACTACAACACTATCCTAAATGCTTCAATGCAACCATCAATTGATAATACCATCCCGATGCCACTGCATACCCAACAACCGTTGGCGGGATTCCAACCATACAACACAACAGTGGTAGAAGCAGTCCACTCTTTCAAGTTTACGATTTTTTTAAACTTCATTGAAACTGAACTTTGCTACTTTGTGCACAGGGTCATCCGACAGACCACATGTCCACCTATTTACAGCAGCAGAACTCTGCTCAGCCAACACCTATCCAAAATGCTACAATGCAGCCATCAACTGGTCCGAGCTTCCCCATGCAACCACAAACCCAAGCACCACACAACACTCCAGTGGTACAACATTCCACCCTTTCGAGTTTTCCAGTTTTTAAACTTCACTGAAACTGATAGTTGCTACTTTGTGCACAGGGTCATCCGACAAACCACATGTCCACCTATATACAAAAGCATAACTCTGCTCAACCAACACCTATCCTAAATGCTATAATGCAACCATCAACTGGTCCGAGCTTTCCGATGCAACCACAAACCCAAGCACCACACAATACTCCAGTGGTATAACATTCCCCCCTTTTGAGTTTTCCAGCCTTTTAAACTTCATTTAAACTGAAAGTTCCTACGTTGTGCACAGGGTCATCCAACAAACCACAAGTACACCTTTTTACAACAGAAGAACTCTGCTCTGAATCCCTGCCTGATAGAACCCATTGGAGCCTCTAACTATAGTTCGATGACAGGATAAAATCAAGGCCTCCTTCTTCAACCGAAGGCGACATCTATTGTAAATGCTACAATGCAGCCATCAGTTGGTCACACCATCCTGATGCCACCACAGACCCAAGACCCACACTATACTCCAGTGGTATAACATTCCATACTTCCAAGTTTTCCAATTTCTCAACTTCAATGAAACTGAAATTGCTACCTTTCTGCCCAGGGTCATCCGAAAAATCACATGTCTACCTATTTACAGCAGCAACAATCGGCGCAGAATCCCTCAGTGCAAAGGACCATTGGAACCTCTACCTCTAGTGTGACGACAGGACAAAACCAAGCCTTCCTCAATCAACCGAAGCCAACATGATCTATTTTGTTGTTGCGAGTTTTATCTCATGTGTGTTTTGACTTCAAAGTTGCAAATAATTTTTATTAGAACTTGTATGTACCATCAACTGAATGCTACTAAATGTCCCCAATCAAATATACTAGTTCACATATATTTTTTAATTGCGTACTAATTCATAGAATTAGCTGTGAACAATTTTCCACAAGCATCGTTCTCATATGAGCCTCTAAGCTATCCTTGTCTCATTTTAAGTTACGATGACCGGGATCCCAATGATCCATTTCAATTATGCATAATATATGTACACTGAACCATCTATCTGAATGTCATGCTTAGAGGCATAGAGCGAGCAGAAAACAAATTGACAATCAGTCCGAATTTAGCATGTAAGGAATCTTAATTTAACTGAGTGAAAGCAGAGTACTGGAATTGCTATTAGCCCTCCCTTCTCTGAATTTAACACGCATCTTAACTGAATGAAAGCAGAGTAATTGTCATCTTAACTGAATGTCACCCTTCTCTGAATTTAACACGCATGAGACTGGAATGACACAAGAAGAAGAGGAAATTACCTGTGTTATGCGGAGGTAATACTCCATGTATGAGCTGCAGTTCCTTTCTTCTTCCTATCTGAGTACCAATTTGATGGCGCCGATGCTGATTCTCGACGTCCTTCCCCTCTATACTCGGCCCCTCCTCCACAAGCCCGAGCACCCGCCAAGGACACGCCAACCCCTTTGCGTGGCCGTCCCACATGCTCCCGCTAGGCTCCGCATCTCAGACCAGCGAGGACGGCGCCATGGTGGATCCCGTCCCCATGGAACTGCTGTGCGACTAGGTCGAGCAGGCGGACCACGGCGGCGGCCAGCCGAGCCGGGACGCTGATTCAGCAGGCAGCTGGATTCCGTGCATCGTGGACTGTGGGCATAGCGTCGAAGGAGCGCCGATGAAGGAGCAAATCCAAGGCACACGCTTCATCCTCCCGCTGCGCACACCCCCGCCTCTAGCTGCAGCGGTCCGGCTCTATCCATCGCTCTTCTCTCAGTCGTGATGTTTCAGGCACTGCATGGAAGGTGTTTGACGAAATGTCCAAGTGAGTAGGAGCGGCTCTCATCGTTGCGGTGACTTGCAACCTACATTTTGTTAATTTTCCACTATCACGTTTCAAATGTGGTGACTGGCAGCACCGAGCTGGTGCCACCTTGATGGCGTGCGGCTGCGGCTGCGGCTGCGGCTACCCATGACGCCATTGTGTGGATTTGTCCCGGATAATGCTACAGTGTCGTTGGAGGACAATGCCTCAGCCCAGTGCCGTAGCTAGGAACATTCCACGACTCGGGCCAGCCTTTCGGCTACAGTGAATACTGTAGCTACAGTACGATAATATTGCTGCAGTCAACACTGTGTTCCCTCGCTACGCCCCAGGCCATGGCCCGGGCAGCCTGTGGCCTGTCTACGCCCCTGCCTCAGCCTGTTGCAAGAAATGGAGGCTGCTTCCTGGACGCCCTCGAGTTGCTTTATAAAATGCACAGGAGAGAGAAACTGTAATCGTCCACAACGACATGTGCGTAATGACGACTTGCTTGCCTTCACTCTCTTCCTATATTTCTTCTTGTAGATTAATGTGGCGTGAGCATGCATAGTTTGTAGCATGTCTAGGTTAGAGTTATCCCCATGACATAAATTTCACCAGTAAGTCCCATGTTTAGGAAACTATGCCCTTTCAAAGAGGTACATGTCCCCCTCCTCCGTCTATTCCGTGGTGCTGGATGGTCTACCGAATATAGTTGCAGTTTTTTCTAGCTTTCAGTAGGGTTACGATGTGGCACCAATCTGGCAAATAAAGCTTCCTCAGACATCTTCATCTCAGCATTGTCGTGTGCATAGGTGTATATGCATGGCTCAGTGGCATAGATCCATGTGAGCCTTTCTAGCTAATGCGGTTTGTTGGCATGGCGATGGCAGTTTACCTATGTATGTTTGTGTGGCCTCTGATACTGGCCTAAGGTATGTGATCTTTTTGGACGTTTCTAAGATATATGAATCTCCCCGCGGTGACAACTTTGAGGGTTTCTTCTCTAGGGCGCTGGTGTGGCAGACCCGTGGCTTTCATGTCTCCCTGTCCACGATAACCAACGACTGGCTGGCTCAAGAAAGGGAGAGGCAGTGGCGGGGGTCACGCCGTCAGACTGCTCATGACAAAGAAGACTATTGGACCTAGGACCTCGATGTATTTTCTTAAGTTTTTAGCAGGCTCTGTACTATTGATTTGACTAACAGATTTGAGGCCTTTTTCGACAAAAGGGGGACATGTATTAGTTGGCCACGTCCGCAACACTTAGGTAGCCAATGTATCCATCAGTTGTGAAATCATCATGCCCCTGCTCCCTCCTGCGTCTACCATGCGTGTACTGCTTTCGACAGATCGGTTATTTAGTCTAAAAGCGACCTAGGTTATGCTTTATGAGTTCATTTACAAATGTTTACTCTCTCTTCTCATAAATAGATGCTAGCTTAGACATACACATGCGGCAACTAATAAACATTGACCATTATCTTTTCACAAATAAACTCACAAAAACATGCAAAACTGTGATGTCATCAAAAAATAATTACAAATTTGATAATGCTAGGTTGAGAAGAAACGAAGGTAGTTTTGATATAATATGAGTCAAATTAGGACATGCCCATTATATATAAAAGGGGTATTTCCAATGTAATAGAGGTTGGTTTTGAATTCATAGCAGTATTCACAATTTGGAACACATTGAACTGAAAAACATAGTCATATTAGATACAAATTGCTTAGTACTATATGGACATCTATTGTATGTGCACACGAAGCTACAACAAGTCCAACTTGGGCGTGGCCTGCCCAGCGTTGGAGCAAAAAATGAATTGCACATAGCCCAGGCCACATCAGCCCAGCGAAACTCACATGACAAGTCACAGGCTCACAGCAGGGTGCTCCTATATGGCGACCTACATGCGTGAAAAAAGGGAAGCACGTACCCCCACCCATTCCCCCGCGCACCCTCATGGGCCAGCCCATGTGCGCGGTGGGAAGATCCTTTCTTTTTTCTTTGTTTTTGTTTTCTTTTTTCTTTTTTATGTTTCTTCCTTTTTTAAAAATAATTCAGGATTTAAAAAAAGTTGTGAATTGTGATTTTTTTCGTGAATTCAAAAATGGTCGGCAAGTGATAAGTACTCACGGATTCAAAACAATTTCATGATTTCAAAACAATATTCATGTATTAATAAATGTTCATGAAGTTTTAGGAATTGTACGCAATTTAAATAATGCTTGTGAAATATTGAAAAAATGTTCACGACTTAAAATATGTCCATGAATTTGTAAAAGAATGTTTGAAAAAAAGTTCAGGATTTCAAAATTATTCACATTTTAAATAAATTCTATTTTAAAAAATGTTCATGAATTAAAAAATTCACAAATTTAAAAAAATTTCACAATTTTAAAAAATAACCTTTTTTCAATTTGATGAAAAAAATTGATTTCAAAAAGTGTTCACCTCCAATTGGAGAAATATTCAATTAATTTTAACTTTTTTGAATTTAAAAAAAAAATTCATGCAATTTAAAAAATATCCTGAATTTAAAAAATGTGTTCGTGAAATTTGGAAAGAAAGAAAAAGAAAATAAAAAGAAAAAGGAAAAAAATGAGAAAACTGAAAGAATTAAGAAAGAAAAAGGTAAAACCGGTACCGAAAACCTCTGCAAGCTGTATAGATATATTTCTTTGAACCGTTCCTAATTTTCTTCCCCTAAATTTCACTTAGGCCATCATCTGTGGACTGTTGCTTAAATAATTCATTGAAATCTTGTTGTTTTGCAGTTTATACACTAGTAGAAAAAGGGCCATTTGTCCCGGTTGTTGAACCTGGACTAAAGTGTCGTTACTATTGCCCTGGGCCTTTAGTCCTGGTTCTTACATGAACCGGGACAGATGGGCCTCCACGTGGCCCGTGCGGCGAGCCCAGGCAGGAGGCCCTTTGGTCCCGGTTGGTGGCACAAACCGGGACCAATAGGCATCCACGCGTCAGCAGCTGGCAGGAGCTGAGGTTTTTTTTTGAATGGGGGTGGTTTAGGGGTTTTGGGGGGTTAATTTAGGTGTTTCATATATTGTGTTATCTAGCTAATTAATAGAGAGAAGTGTCCTCTCTTGTCTCCATGCTTAGTCGACGTATACTACGTATTATACGTATAGAGAGGACTCGACACGCTAGTTAGTAAGCAAATGAAGGAAACAAAAGATCTTCATGAACATATGCATACAGAGAGAAGTGATATCGACCACCTCTCCTTCTCCGAGAGATTGGTCGAACAACAAGTTCTCGTATATCTATCCGACGCTAGTGGCTACATATATACAATATAATTATCTCTTACAATATAATCTCCTAACATGGTCCACATGGTATTCTTCATCTTTAGCGATCATGTGGTCAACGAAGAATGCCGCCAATTCCTCTTAAATTTCTCGCATACGATCTGGTGGTAGGAGTTCATCCCGCATCCGAAAGATGTAATTTGAAGAAGTGGGTCAATACATATATATATATATATATGAATAAATGAAACTCAACACAAATGATGGTAATAAAATAAAACTATGAATATTATTGCTTACGCACTTCATATTGTTCGTCAGAGTAGCCCCGCTCACCCCGCTCACAGGTCGTGTGGCGGATGGACTCGCAAACGTAGTATCCACAGTAATTAGTCCCGGCTTCCTGCCACAACCACTTTACAAGAAATAGAGGTCAATCAAACTGATAAGCAAGCATGCTATAAATGGTATTGATGAAACTAGCACTTGAATCACTACGAGATGCGCGGAACATGCTAGCAGTACTTACTTTCGGGTGTCTAAATTGCAGCTTCTTCGGCAGTCTCAGAGCTTTTTTGGTGAATTTTGTTCAAACCCTGCCAGACGAAGAAAACAATTACTTGATATTAGGAAATGAACAAAGTTGCTGATATGGTGCGATAATGATTGATTTAACTTACTTCTCGAGCATTTCATTCATGTCCGCATACTCTTTAGGATCTTTTCGTCTCGAGTCTAAGACGGTTACTAGTCCCTGCTCAAGCTTAATCTCTAGGAGAATATAGTGGAAGCTGCGCACCCGTGCATAACTCATCAATTACATTACTATAACCTGGACTAATAAGGGAAACCGAATATGCACAAGACAGTAATGTTGGGGAACGTTGCAGAAAACAAAAATTTTCCTACGGTTTCACCAAGATCCATCTATGAGTTCATCTAGCAACGAGTATTCAGATTGCATCTACATACCTTTGTAGATCGCGAGCGGAAGCGTTCACTAGAACGTGGATGATGGAGTCGTACTCGCCGTGATCCAAATCACCGATGACCAAGCGCCGAACGGACGGCACCTCCGCGTTCAACACACGTACGGAGCGGATGACGTCTCCTCCTTCTTGATCCAGCAAGGGGAAAGGAGAGGTTGATCAAGATCCAGCAGCACGACGGCGTGGTGGTGGATGCAGTGGTCACCGCAGCAGGGCTTCGCCGTGCTTCTACGAGGGTGAGAGAGGTGTAGCAGGGGAGAGGGAGGCGCCAGAGCTTCAGGGTGCGGCTGCCCCCTCCCTCCCCCCCTTTATATAGGCCCCCTGGGGGGGCGCCGGCCCTGGAGATCTAATATCCCAAGGGGGCGGCGGCCAGGGGGGTGGAGTACCCCCCAAGGCAAGTGGGCCCCCCCCCACCCTAGGGTTTCAACCCTAGGCATAAGGGGGTGGGCCAAGGGGGGCGCACCAGCCAACTATGGGCTGGTTCCCCCTCCCACTTCAGCCCATGGGGCCCTCCGGGATGGGTGGTCCCACCCGGTGGACCCCCGGGACCCATCCGGTGGTCCCGGTACAATACCGGTGACCCCCGAATCTTTCCCGATGGCCGAAACTGCACTTCCTATATATAATTCTTTACCTCCGGACCATTCCGGAACTCCTCGTGACGTCCGGGATCTCATCCGGGACTCCGAACAACTTTCGGATTACTGCATATACATATCTTTACAACCCTAGCGTCACCGAACCTTAAGTGTGTAGACCCTACGGGTTCGGGAGACATGCAGACATGACCGAGACGCCTCTCCGGCCAATAACCAACAGCGGGATCTGGATACCCATGTTGGCTCCCACATACTCCTCGATGATCTCATCGGATGAACTACGATGTCGAGGATTCAATTAATCCCGTATGCAATTCCCTTTGTCAATCGGTATTTTACTTGCCCGAGATTCGATCGTCGGTATCCCGATACCTCGTTCAATCTCGTTACCGGGAAGTCACTTTACTCGTACCGTAATGCATGATCCCGCGATCAAAAACTTTGATCACATCGAGCTCATTATGACGATGCATTACCGAGTGGGCCCGGTGATACCTCTCCGTCATACAGAGTGACAAATCCCAGTCTCAATCCGTGTCAACCCAACAGACACTTTCGGAGATACCCGTAGTATACCTTTATAGTCACCCAGTTACATTGTGACGTTTGGCACACCCAAAGCACTCCTACGATATCCGGGAGTTACACAATCTCATGGTCTAAGAAAAGATACTTGACATTGGAAAATCTCTAGCAAACGAACTATACGATCTTGTGCTATGCTCAGGATTGGGTCTTGTCCATCACATCATTCTCCTAATGATGTGATCTCGTTATCAATGACATCCAATGTCCATAGTCAGGAAACCATGACTATCAGTTGATCAACGAGCTAGTCAACTAGAGGCTTACTAGGGACATGTTGGTGTCTATGTATTCACACATGTATTACGATTTCCGGATAACACAATTATAGCATGAATAAAAGACAATTATCATGAACAAGGAAATATAATAATAATGCTTTTATTATTGCCTCTAGGGCATATTTCCAACAGTCTCCCACTTGCACTAGAGTCAATAATCTAGTTACATTGTGATGAATCGAACACCCATAGAGTTCTGGTGTTGATCATGTTTTGCTCTAGGGAGAGGTTTAGTCAACGGATCTGCGACATTCAGATCCGTATGCACTTTGCAAATTTCTATGTCTCCATCTTGAACATTTTCACGAATGGAGTTGAAGCGACACTTGATGTGCCTGGTCTTCTTGTGAAACCTGGGCTCCTTGGCAAGTGCAATAGCTCCAGTGTTGTCACAGAAGAGTTTGATCGGCCCCGACGCATTGGGTATGACTCCTAGGTCGGTGATGAACTCCTTCATCCAAATTGCTTCATGCGCTGCCTCCGAGGCTGCCATGTACTCCGCTTCACATGTAGATCCCGCCACGACGCTCTGCTTGCAGCTGCACCAGCTTACTGCTCCACCATTCAACATATACACGTATCCGGTTTGTGACTTAGAGTCATCCAGATCTGTGTCGAAGCTAGCGTCGACGTAACCCTTTACGATGAGCTCTTTGTCACCTCCATAAACGAGAAACATGTCCTTAGTCCTTTTCAGGTACTTTAGGATATTCTTGACCGCTGTCCAGTGTTCCTTGCCGGGATTACTTTGGTACCTTCCTACCAAACTTACGGCAAGGTTTACATCAGGTCTGGTACACAGCATGGCATACATAATAGACCCTATGGCCGAGGCATAGGGGATGACACTCATCTCTTCTATATCTTCTGCCGTGGTCGGGCATTGAGCTGAGCTCAATTTCACACCTTGCAACACAGGCAAGAACCCCTTCTTGGACTGATCCATATTGAACTTCTTCAACATCTTTTCAAGGTATGTGCTTTGTGAAATACCTATGAGGCGTCTTGATCTATCTCTATAGATCTTGATGCCTAATATATAAGCAGCTTCTCCAAGGTCCTTCATTGAAAAACTCTTATTCAAGTAGGCCTTAATGCTGTCCAAAAGTTCTATATCATTTCCCATCAAAAGTATGTCATCTACATATAATATGAGAAATGCTACAGAGCTCCCACTCACTTTCTTGTACACGTAGGCTTCTCCATAAGTCTGCATAAACCCAAACGCTTTGATCATCTCATCAAACGAATGTTCCAACTCCGAGATGCTTGCACCAGCCCATAAATGGGTCGCTGGAGCTTGCATACCTTGTTAGCATTCTTAGGGTCGACAAAACCTTCCGGCTGCATCATATACAGTTCTTCCTTAAGATAGCCGTTAAGGAATGCCGTTTTGACGTCCATTTGCCATATCTCATAATCATAGTATGCGGCAATTGCTAACATGATTCGGACGGACTTCAGCTTCGCTACGGGAGAGAAAGTCTCATCGTAGTCAACCCCTTGAACTTGCCGATAACCCTTAGCGACAAGTCGAGCTTTATAGATGGTAACATTACCATCCGCGTCCGTCTTCTTCTTAAAGATCCATTTGTTTTCTATCGCTCGCCGATCATCGGGCAAGTCTGTCAAAGTCCATACTTTGTTTTCATACATGGATCCTATCTCGGATTGCATGGCCTCTAGCCATTTGTTGGAATCTGGGCCCGCCATTGCTTCTTCATAGTTCGAAGGTTCACCATTTTCTAACAACATGATTTCCAGGACAGGGTTGCCGTACCACTCTGGTGCGGAACGTGTCCTTGTGGACCTACGAAGTTCAGTGGTAACTTGATCTGAAGTTTCATGATCATCATCATTAACCTCCTCTCTAACCGGTGGAGGCACCACAGAAACATTTTCTTGAGCTGCGCTACTCTCCGGTTCAAGAGGTAATACTTCATCAAGTTCCACTTTCCTCCCACTTACTTCTCTCGAGAGAAACTCTTTCTCCAGAAAGGATCCGTTCTTGGCAACAAAGATCTTGCCTTCGGATCTTAAGTAGAAGGTATACCCAATGGTTTCCTTAGGGTATCCTATGAAGACGCATTTTTCCGACTTGGGTTCGAGCTTTTCAGGTTGAAGTTTCTTGACATAAGCATCGCATCCCCAAACTTTTAGAAACGACAGTCTAGGTTTCTTCCCAAACCATAATTCATACAGTGTCGTCTCAACGGATTTAGACGGTGCCCTATTTAAAGTGAATGTAGCTTTCTCTAGAGCGTATCCCTAAAATGATAGCGGTAAATCAGTAAGAGACATCATAGATCGCACCATATCCAATAGAGTGCGATTATGACGTTCGGACACACCGTTACGTTGAGGTGTTCCAGGCGGCGTGAGTTGTGAAACAATTCCACATTTCCTTAAGTGTGTGCCAAATTTGTGACTTAAATATTCTCCTCCACGATCTGATCGTAAGAACTTTATTTTTCGGTCACGTTGATTCTCTACCTCATTCTGAAATTCCTTGAACTTTTCAAAGGTCTCAGACTTGTGTTTCATCAAGTGGACATACCCATATCTACTCAAGTCATCCGTGAGAGTGAGAACATAACGATATCCTCCGCGAGCCTCAACACTCATTGGACCGCACACATTAGTATGTATGATTTCCAATAAGTTGGTTGCTCGCTCCATTGTTCCGGAGAACGGAGTCTTGGTCATCTTGCCCATGAGGCATGGTTCGCATGTGTCAAATGATTTATAATCGAGAGACTCTAAAAGTCCATCAGCATGGAGCTTCTTCATGCACTTGACACCAATGTGACCAAGGCGGCAGTGCCACAAGTATGTGGGACTATCGTTATCAATTTTACATCTTTTGGTATTCACACTATGAATATGTGTATCATCACGTATGAGATTCATTAAGAATAAACCATTAACCATCGGAGCATGACCATAAAACATATCACTCATATAAATAGAACAACCATTATTCTCGGATTTAAATGAGTAGCCATCTCGTATTAAACGAGATCCAGATACAATGTTCATGCTCAAACTTGGCACCAAATAACAATTATTGAGGTTTAAAACTAATCCCGTAGGTAAATGTAGAGGTAGCGTGCCGACGGCGATCACATCGACCTTGGAACCATTCCCGACGCGCATCGTCACCTCGTCCTTCGCCAGTCTCCGTTTATTTCGCAGCTCCTGCTTTGAGTTACAAATGTGAGCAACTGCACCGGTATCAAATACCCAAGAGCTACTACGAGTACTGGTAAGGTCCACATCAATTACATGTATATCACATATACCTTTTGTGATGCCGGCCTTCTTGTCCGCTAAGTATTTGGGGCAGTTCCGCTTCCAGTGACCACTTCCCTTGCAATAAAAACACTCAGTCTCGGGCTTGGGTCCATTCTTTGGCTTCTTCCCGGCATCTTGCTTGCCGGGCGCGGCAACTCCCTTGCCGTCCTTCTTGAAGTTCTTCTTACCCTTGCCCTTCTTGAACTTGGTGGTTTTATTCACCATCAACACTTGATGTTCCTTTTTGACTTCTACCTCCGCTGATTTCAGCATAGCAAATACCTCAGGAATGGTCTTTACCATCCCCTGCATATTGTAGTTCATCACAAAGCTCTTGTAGCTAGGTGGGAGCGATTGAAGGATTCTGTCAATGACCGCCTCGTCTGGGAGGTTAATCTCCAGCTGAGTCAAGCGGTTGTGCAACCCAGACATCTTGAGTATGTGTTCACTGACAGAACTATTTTCCTCCATCTTACAACTGTAGAACTTGTCAGAGACTTCATATCTCTCGACCCGGGCATGAGCTTGGAAAACCATTTTCAGCTCTTCGAACATCTCATATGCTCCGTGTTGCTCAAAACGCTTTTGGAGCCCCGGTTCTAAGCTGTAAAGTATGCCGCACTGAATGAGGGAGTAATCATCAGCACGCTGCTGCCAAGCGTTCATAACGTCTTGGTTCTCTAGGACGGGTGCATCACCTAGCGGTGCTTCTAGGACATACTGTTTCCTGGCAGCTATGAGGATGATCCTCAGGTTCCGGACCCAGTCCGTATAGTTGCTGCCATCGTCTTTCAGCTTGGTTTTCTCTAGGAACGCGTTGAAGTTGAGGTTGACATTAGCGTTGGCCATTTGATCTACAAGACATATTGTAAAGATTTTAGACTAAGTTCATGATAATTAAGTTCATCTAATCAAATTATTTAATGAACTCCCACTCAGATTAGTCATCCCTCTAGTCATCTAAGTGAAACATGATCCGACTCGACTAGGCCGTGACCGATCATCACGTGAGACGGACTAGTCATCATCGGTGAACATCTCCATGTTGATCGTATCTTCCATACGACTCATGTTCGACCTTTCGGTCTCTTGTGTTCCGAGGCCATGTCTGTACATGCTAGGCTCGTCAAGTTAACCTAAGTGTTTGCATGTGTAAATCTGTCTTACACCCGTTGTATGTGAACGTTGGAATCTATCACACCCGATCATCACGTGGTGCTTCGAAACAACGAACTGTCGCAACGGCGCACAGTTAGGGGGAACACTTTCTTGAAATTGTTATGAGGGATCATCTTATTTACTACCTGTTGGGGAACGTAGCAGAAATTCAAAATTTTCCTACGTGTCACCAAGATCTATCTATGGAGAGACCAGCAATGAGGGGAAGGAGAGTGCATCTACATACCCTTGTAGATCGCTAAGCGGAAGCGTTCAAGAGAACGGGGTTGATGGAGTCGTACTCGTCGTGATCCAAATCACCGGAGATCCTAGTGCCGAACGGACGGCACCTCCGCGTTCAACACACGTACAGCCCGACGATGTCTCCCACGCCTTGATCTAGCAAGGAGAGAGGGAGAGGTTGAGGAAGACTCCATCCAGTAGCAGCACAACGGCGTGGTGGTGGTGGAGGAGCGTGGCAATCTTGCAGGGCTTCGCCAAGCACCACGGGAGAGGAGAAGTACTTGGGAGGAGGGGAGGGCTGCACCAGAACATTGGTATGGCTGTCCTCCCACCCCCCACATATATATAGGGGCAAGGGAGAGAGGGGGGGCGCAGCCTTGGCCCTTCCTCCAAGGAAGGGTGCGGCCAGGGAGGAGTCCCTCCTCCCCAAGGCACCTCGGAGGTGCCTTCCCCCTTTAGGGACTCTTCCTTTTCCTCTTCTCTTGGCGCATGGGCCTCTTGGGGCTGGTGCCCTTGGCCCATATAGGCCAAGGCGCACCCCCTACAGCCCATGTGTCCCCCCGGGGCAGGTGGCCCCACCCGGTGGACCCCCGGGACCATTCCGGTGGTCCCGGTACAATACCGGTGACCCCAAAAATTGTCCGATGACCAAAACAGGACTTCCCATATACAAATCTTTACCTCCGGACCATTCCGGAACTCCTCGTGACGTCCGGGATCTCATCCAGGACTCCAAACAACATTCAGTAACCACATACAAACTTCCTTTATAACCCTAGCGTCATCGAACCTTAAGTGTGTAGACCCTACGGGTTCGGGAGACATGCAGACATGATCGAGACGTTCTCCGGTCAATAACCAACAGCGGGATCTGGATACCCATGTTGGCTCCCACATGTTCCACGATGATCTCATCGGATGAACCACGATGTCAAGGACTTAATCAATCCCGTATACAATTCCCTTGTCTATCGGTATGATACTTGCCCGAGATTCGATCGTCGGTATCCCGATACCTTGTTCAATCTCGTTACCGGCAAGTCTCTTTACTCGTTCCATAACACATCATCCCGTGATCAACTCCTTGATCACATTGTGCACATTATGATGATGTCCTACTGAGTGGGCCCAGAGATACCTCTCCGTCACACGGAGTGACAAATCCCAGTCTCGATTCGTGCCAACCCAACAGACACTTTCGGAGATACCTGTAGTGTACCTTTATAGCCACCCAGTTACGTTGTGACGTTTGGCACACCCAAAGCATTCCTACGGTATCCGGGAGTTGCACAATCTCATGGTCTAAGGAAATGATACTTGACATTAGAAAATCTTTAGCATACGAACTACACGATCTAGTGCTATGCTTAGGATTGGGTCTTGTCCATCACATCATTCTCCTAATGATGTGATCCCGTTATCAACGACATCCAATGTCCACGGTCAGGAAACCATAACCATCTATTGATCAACGAGCTAGTCAACTAGAGGCTTACTAGGGACATGGTGTTGTCTATGTATCCACACATGTATCTGAGTTTCCTATCAATACAATTCTAGCATGGATAATAAACGATTATCATGAACAAGGAAATATAATAATAATGAATTTATTATTGCCTCTAGGGAATATTTCCAACAGTCTCCCACTTGCACTAGAGTCAATAATCCAGTTCACATCGCCATGTGATTAACACTCACAGGTCACATCGCCATGTGACTAACACCCAAGAGTTTACTAGAGTCAGTAGTCTAGTTCACATCACTATGTGATTAACACTCAATGAGTTCTAGGTTTGATCATGTTGCTTGTGAGAGAGGTTTTAGTAAACGGGTCTGAACCTTTCAGATCCGTGTGTGCTTTACAAATCTCTATGTCATCTCCTAGATGTAGCTACCACGCTCTATTTGGAGCTATTCCAAATAACTGTTCTACTATACGAATCCAGTTTACTACTTAGAATAATCTGGATTAGTGTCAAAGTTTGCATCGGCGTAACCCTTTACGACGAACTCTTTTACCACCTCCATAATCGAGAAAATTCCTTAGTCCACTAGTTACTAAGGATAACTTTGACCGCTGTCTTGTGATCCATTCTTGGATCACTCTTGTACCCCTTGACTGACTCATGGCAAGGCACATTTCAGGTGCGGTACACAGCATAGCATACTGTAGGGCCTATGTCTTTAGCATAGGGGACGACCTTCGTCCTTTCTCTCTATTCTGCCGTGGTCGAGCTTTAAGTCTTAACTTCATACCTTAGAACTCAGGCAAGAACTCCTTCTTTGACTGATCCATCTTGAACACCTTCAAGATCATGTCAAGGTATGTGCTCATTTGAAAGTACCATTAAGCGTTTTGATCTATCCTTATAGATCTTGATGCTCAATGTTCAAGTAGCTTAATCCAGGTTTTCCATTGAAAAACACTTTCCAAATAACCCTATATGCTTTCCAGAAATTCTATGTCATTTCTGATCATCAATATGTCAACAACATATACTCATCAGAAATTCTATAGTGCTCCCACTCACCCTTTTCGAAATACAAGTTTCTCATAAACTTTATATACACCCAAAATCTTTGATCATCTCATCAAAGCATACATTCCAACTCCGAGATGCTTACTCCAGTCCCTAGAAGGATTGCTGGAGCTTTGCATACTTATTAGCATCTTTCAGGATTGAAAAAACCTTCCGGTTTGTATCACATACAACCTTTCCTCAAAAAAACGTCGAGGAAACAATGTTTTGACATCCTATCTGCAAGATTTCATAAATAATGCAGTAATCGCTAATATAATTCCAACAGACTCTTAGCATCGCTACGAGTGAGAAAGTCTCATCGTAGTCAACTCCTTGAACTTGTCGGAAAACATCTTAACGACAAGTCGAGCTTTCTTAATGGTGATACTTACCATCATTGTCCGTCTTCCTTTTAAAATCCATATGTACCTAACAGCCTTACGACCATCAAGTAGTTCTTCCAAAGTCTACACTTTGTTTTCATATATGGATCCTCTCTCGGATTATATGGCCTCGAGCCATTTTGGAATCCAGGCCCACCATCGCTTCTCCATAGCTCGTAGGTTCATTGTTGTCTAGCAACATGACTTCCAAGACAGGATTACGTACCACTCTGAAGTAGTACGCATCCTTGTCATCCCACGAGGTTTGGTAGTGACTTGATCTGAAGTTTCATGATCACTATCATAAGCTTCCACTTCAATTGGTGTAGGTGCCACAGGAACAACTCCCTGTGCCCTGTCACACACTAGTTGAAGAGACGGTTCAATAACCTCATCAAGTCTCCACCATCCTCCCACTCAATTCTTTCGAGAGAAACTTTTCCTCGAGAAAGGACCCGATTCTAGAAACAATCCCTTATTGCTTTCGGATCTGAGACAGGAGGTATACCCAACTGTTTTGGGTGTCCTATGAAGATGCATTTATCCGCTTTGGGTTCGAGTTTATCAGCCTAAAACTTTTTTCACATAAGCGTCGCAGCCCCAAACTTTTAAGAAATGACAGCTTAGGTTTCCCTAAACCATAGTTCATACGGTGTCATCTCATCGGAATTACGTGGTGCCCTATTTAAAGTGAATGTGGTTGTCTTTAATGCCTAACCCATAAACTATCATGGTAATTCGATAAGAGACATCATGGTATGCATCATATCCAATAGGGTGCAGTTATGATGTTCGGACACACCATCACACTATGGTGTTCCAGGCTGTATTAGTTGTGAAACAATTTCCACAATGTCTTAATTCTATGCCAAACTCGTAATTCAGATATTCATCTCTATGATCATATCATAGACATTTTATCCTCTTGTCACGACGATCTTTCAACTTCACCCTGAAATTACTTGAACCTTTCAATAATTCAGACTCGTGATTCATCAAGTAAATATACTCAACATCTACTCAAATCATCTGTGAAGTAAGAACATAACGATATCCACTACACGCCTCAGCACTCATTGGACTGCACACATCAAAATGTATTTCTTCCAACAAGTTTCTTTCTAGTTCCATTTTACTGAAAACGAGGCTTTCAGTCATCTTGCCCATGTGGTATGATTTGCATGTCTCAAGTGATTCAAAATCAAGTGAGTCCAAGCGGTCCATTTGCATGGAGTTTCTTCATGCATATACACCAATAGACATGGTTCGCATGTCTCAAACTTTTCAAAAATGAGTGAGCCCAAAGATCCATCAACATGGAGCTTCTTCATGCGTTTTATACCGATATGACTTACGTGGCAGTGCCACAAGTAGGTGGTACTATCATTACCATCTTTTGGCATGAACATGTGTATCACTACGATCGAGATTCAATAAACCATTTATTTTGGGTGCAAGACCATTGAAGATATTATTCAAATAAACAGAGTAACCATTATTCTCCTTAAATGAATAATCGTATTGCCATAGACGTAATCCAATCATGTCTATGCTCAACGCAAACACCAAATAACAATTATTTAGGTTTTAATACCAATCTCGATGGTAGAGGGAGCGTACGATATTTGATCAACCTTGGAAATACTTCCCACACATATCGTCATCTCACCTTTTAGCTAGTCTCCGTTTATTCCGTAGCCTTTTGTTTCGAGTTACTAACACTTAGCAACCGAACCGGTATCTAATACCCTGGTGCTACTAGAAGTACTAGTAAAGTACACATCAACACAATGTATATCCAATATACTTCTATCGACCTTGCCAGCCTTCTAATCTACCAAGTATCTAGGGTAATTCTGCTCCAGTGGTTGTTCCCCTTATTACAGAAGCACTTAGTCTCGGGTTTGGGTTCAACCTTGGGTTTCTTCACCAGAGCAGCAGCTGAATTGCCGTTTCATGAAGTATCCCTTCTTGCCCTTGCCCTTCTTGAAACTAGTGGTTTCACCAACCATCAACAATTGATGCTCCTTCTTGATTTCTACTTTGGTGTCAAACATCGTGAATATCTCAAGGATCATCATATATGTCCCTGATATATTATAGTTCATCACGAAGCTCTAGCAGCTTGGTGGCAATGACTTCGGAGAACCATCACTATTTCATCTGGAAGATCAACTCCCACTCGATTCAAGCGATTGTTGTACTCAGACAATCTAAGCACAAGTTCAACAATTGAGCTTTTCTCCCTTAGTTTGCAGGCTAAGAAAATCGTCGGAGGTCTTATACCTCTTGACGTGGGCACGAGCCTAAAATCCCAATTTCAGCCCTCGAAACATCTCATATGTTTTGCGACGTTTCAAAAACGTCTTCGGTGCCTCAACTCTAAACCGTTTAACTGAACTATCACGTAGTTATCAAAACGTGTATGTCAGATGTTCGCAACATCCACAAACGACGTTCGAGGTTCAGCACACTGAGCGGTGCATAAAGGACATAAGCCTTCTATGAAGCAATGAGGACAATCCTCAGTTTACGGACCTAGTCCGCATAATTGCCACTATCAACTTTCAACTAAATTTTCTCTAGGAACATATCTAAACAGTAGAACTGAAGCGCGAGCTACGACATAATTTGCGAAATCCTTTCGACTATGTTCAGGATAAACAAGTTCATCTTATGAACTCCCACTCAGATAGACATCCCTCTAGTCATCTAAGTGATTACATGATCCGAGTCGACTAGGCCATGTCCGATCATCACGTGAGACGGACTAGTCAACATCGGTGAACATCTTCATGTTGATCGTATCTACCATACGACTCATGCTCGACCTTTCGGTCTTCTGTGTTCCGAGGCCATGTCTTTACACATGCTAGGCTCGTCAAGTCAACCTAAGTGTTTCGCGTGTGTAAATCTGTCTTACACCCGTTGTATGTGAACGTTAGAATCTAACACCCGATCATCACGTTGTGCTTCGAAACAACGAACTGTCGCAACGGTGCACAGTTAGGGGGAACACTTTCTTGAAATTATTATGAGGGATCATCTTATTTACTACCCTCGTTCTAAGTAAACAAGATGCATAAACATGATAAACATCACATGCAATCAAATAGTGACATGATATGGCCATCATCACTTTGCTCCTCTTGATCTCCATCTTCGGGGCTCCATGATCATCATCGTCACCGGCATGACACCATGATCTCCATCATCATGATCTCCATCATCGTGTCTTCATGAAGTTGTCTCGCCAACTATTACTTCTACTACTACAGCTAACGGTTAGCAATAAAGTAAAGTAATTACATGACGTTTATGTTGACATGCAGGTCATAAATAAATTAAGACAACTCCTATGGCTCCTGCCGGTTGTCATACTCATCGACATGCAAGTCGTGATTCCTATTACAAGAACATGATCAATCTCATACATCACATATATCATTCATCACATCCTTTTGGCCATATCACATCACATAGCATACCCTGCAAAACCAAGTTAGACGTCCTCTAATTGTTGTTTGCATGTTTTACGTGGCTGCTATGGGTTTCTAGCAAGAACGTTTCTTACCTACGCAAAAACCACAACGTGATATGCCAATTGCTATTTACCCTTCATAAGGACCCTTTTCATCGAATCCGATCCGACTAAAGTGGGAGAGACAGACACCCGCTAGCCACCTTATGCAACTAGTGCATGTCAGTCGGTGGAACCGGTCTCACGTAAGAGTACGTGTAAGGTTGGTCCGGGCCGCTTCATCCCACGATGCCGCCGAATCAAGATAAGACTAGTAACAGCAAGCATATTGAACAAAATCAACGCCCACAACTACTTTGTGTTCTACTCGTGAATAGAAACTACGCATAGACCTAGCTCATGATGCCACTGTTGGGGAACGTAGCAGAAATTCAAAATTTTCCTATGTGTCACCAAGATCTATCTATGGAGAGACCAGCAACGAGGGGAAGGAGAGTGCATCTACATACCCTTGTAGATCGCTAAGCGGAAGCGTTCAAGAGAACGGGGTTGATGGAGTCGTACTCGTCGTGATCCAAATCACCGGAGATCCTAGTGCCGAACGGACGGCACCTCCGCGTTCAACACACGTACAGCCCGACGATGTCTCCCATGCCTTGATCCAGCAAGGAGATAGGGAGAGGTTGAGGAAGACTCCATCCAGCAGCAGCACAACAGCGTGGTGGTGGTGGAGGAGCGTGGCAATCCTGCAGGGCTTCGCCAAGCACCACGGGAGAGGAGAAGTACTTGGGAGAAGGGGAGGGCTGCACCAGAACATTGGTATGGCTGCCCTCCCACCCCCCACATATATATAGGGGCAAGGGAGAGAGGGGGGGGCGCAGCCTTGGCCCTTCCTCCAAGGAAGGGTGCGGCCAGGGAGGAGTCCCTCCTCCCCAAGGCACCTCGGAGGTGCCTTCCCCCTTTAGGACTCTTCCTTTTCCTTATCCTTTGGCGCATGGGCCTCTTGGGGCTGGTGCCCTTGGCCCATATAGGCCAAGGTGCACACCCCTACAGCCCATGTGGCCCCCCGGGGCAGGTGGCCCCACCCGGTGGACCCCCGGGACCCTTCCGGTGGTCCCGGTACAATACCGGTGACCCCGAAACTTGTCCGGTGACCAAAACAGGACTTCCCATATATAAATCTTTACCTCCGGACCATTCCGGAACTCCTCGTGACGTCCGGGATCTCATCCGGGACTCCAAACAACATTCGGTAACCACATACAAGCTCCTTTATAACCCTAGCGTCATCGAACCTTAAGTGTGTAGACCCTACGGGTTTGGGAGTCATGCAGACATGGCCGAGACATTACTCCGGTCAATAACCAACAGCGGGATCTGGATACCCATGTTGGTTCCCACATGTTCCACGATGTTCTCATCGGATGAACCATGATGTCAAGGATTCAATCAATCCTGTATACAATTCCTTTTGTCTATCGGTATGATTCTTGCCCGAGATTCGATCGTCGGTATCCTGATACCTTGTTCAATCTCGTTACCGGCAAGTCCCTTTACTCGTTCCGTAACACATCATCCCGTGATCAACTCCTTGGTCACATTGTGCACATTATGATGATGTCCTACCAAGTGGGCCCAGAGATCCCTCTCCATTATACGGACTGACAAATCCCAGTCTCGATTCGTGCCAACCCAACAGACACTTTCGGAGATACCTGTAGTGAACCTTTATAGCCACCCAGTTACGTTGTGACTTTTGGTACCCCCAAAGCACTCCGACAGTATCCGAGGAGTTGCACAATCTCATGGTCTAAGGAAATGATACTTGACATTAGAAAAGCTTTAGCATACGAACTACACGATCTAGTGCTATGCTTAGGATTGGGTCTTGTCCATCACATCATTCTCCTAATGATGTGATCCCGTTATCAACGACATCCAATGTCCATGGTCAGGAAACCGTAACCATCTATTGATCAACGAGCTAGTCAACTAGAGGCTTACTAGGGACATGGTGTTGTCTATGTATCCACGCATGTATCTGAGTTTCCTATCAATACAATTCTAGCATGGATAATAAACGATTATCATGAACAAGGAAATATAATAATAATCAATTTATTATTGCCTCTAGGGCATATTTCCAACACTACCGTCGTTCTAAGTAAACAAGATGCAAAAACATGATAAACACCACATGCAATCAAATAATAATAGTGACATGATATGGCCAATATCATATAGCTCCTTTGATCTCCATCTTGGGGCTCCATGATCATCTTGTCACCGGCATGACACCATGATCTCCATCATCATGATCTCCATCATCGTGTCTCCATGAAGTTGCTCGGCAACTATTACTTCTACTACTATGGCTAACACGTTTAGCAATAAATTAAAGTAATTTACATGGCGTTTCCAATGACATGCAGGTCATAAAAAATAATGACAACTCCTATGGCTCCTGCCGGTTGTCATACTCATCGACATGCAAGTCGTGATTCCTATTACATGAACATGATCTCATACATCACATGCTAGAATTTATTATTACATGAACATGATCTCATACATATATATCATTCATCATTCATCACAACTTTGGCCATATCATATCACAAAGCACTTGCTTCAAAAACAAGTTAGACGTCCTCTAATTGTTGTTGCAAGTTTTACGTGGCTGCAATAGGGTTCTAGCAAGAACGTTTTCTTACCTACGTGAAAGCCACAACGTGATTTTTCAACTTCTATTTACCCTTCATAAGGACCCTTTTCGTCGAATCCGCTCCAACTAAAGTGGGAGAGACAGACACCCGCCAGCCACCTTATGCAACTAGTGCATGTCAGTCGGTGGAACCGGTCTCACGTAAGCGTACGTGTAAGGTTGGTCCGGGCCGCTTCATCCCACAATACCGCTGAAGCAAAATAAGACTAGTAGCGGCAAGAAAGTTGACAACATCTACGCCCACAACAATTGTGTTCTACTCGTGCAAAGAGAACTACGCATAGACCTAGCTCATGATGCCACTGTTGGGGAACGTTGCAGAAAACAAAAATTTTCCTACGGTTTCACCAAGATCCATATATGAGTTCATCTAGCAACGAGTATTCAGATTGCATCTACATACCTTTGTAGATCGCGAGCGGAAGCGTTCACTAGAACGTGGATGATGGAGTCGTACTCGCTGTGATCCAAATCACCGTTTACCAAGCGCCGAACGGACGGCAACTCCGCGTTCAACACACGTACGGAGCGGATGACGTCTCCTCCTTATTGATCCAGCAAGGGGAAAGGAGAGGTTGATGAAGATCCAGCAGCACGACGGCGTGGTGGTGGATGCAGTGGTCACCGCAGCAGGGCTTCGCCGTGCTTCTACGAGGGAGAGAGAGGTGTAGCAGGGGAGAGGGAGGCGCCAGAGCTTCAGGGTGAGGCTGCCCCCTCCCTCCCCCCTTTATATAGGCCCCCTGGGGGGCGCTCCGGCCTTGGAGATCTAATCTCCCAAGGGGGCGGCGGCCAGGGGGGTGGAGTACCCCCCAAGGCAAGTGGGCGCCCCCCCCACCCTAGGGTTTCAACCCTAGGCGCAGGGGGTGGGCCAAGGGGGGCGCACCAGCCCACTATGGGCTGGTTCCCCCTCCCACTTCAGCCCATGAGGCCCTCCGGGATGGGTGGTCCCACCCGGTGGACCCCCGGGACCCATCCGGTGGTCCCGGTACAATACCGGTGACCCCCGAATCTTTCCCGATGGCCGAAACTGCACTTCCTATATATAATTCTTTACCTCCGGACCATTCCGGAACTCCTCGTGACGTCCGAGATCTCATCCGGGACTCCGAACAACTTTTGGATTACTGCATATACATATCTTTACAACCCTAGCGTCACCGAACCTTAAGTGTGTAGACCCTACGGGTTCGGGAGACATGCAGACATGACCGAGACGCCTCTCCGGCCAATAACCAACAGCGGGATCTAGATACCCATGTTGGCTCCCACATACTCCTCGATGATCTCATCGGATGAACCACGATGTCGAGGATTCAATTAATCCCGTATGCAATTCCCTTTGTCAATCGGTATTTTACTTGCCCGAGATTCGATCGTCGGTATCCCAATACCTCGTTCAATCTCGTTACCGGCAGGTCACTTTACTCGTACCGTAATGCATGATCCCGTGATCAAACACTTTGATCACATCGAGCTCATTATGATGATGCATTACCGAGTGGGCCCGGTGATACCTCTCTGTCATACGGAGTGACAAATCCCAGTCTCGATCCGTGTCAACCCAAGAGACACTTTCGGAGATACCCGTAGTATACCTTTATAGTCACCCAGTTACATTGTGACGTTTGGCACACCCAAAGCACTCCTACGGTATCCGGGAGTTACACAATCTCATGGTCTAAGGAAAGATACTTGACATTGGAAAAGCTCTAGCAAACGAACTATACGATCTTGTGCTATGCTCAGGATTGGGTCTTGTCCATCACATCATTCTCCTAATGATGTGATCTCGTTATCAATGACATCCAATGTCCATAGTCAGGAAACCATGACTATCAGTTGATCAACGAGCTAGTCAACTAGGGGCTTACTAGGGACATGTTGGTGTCTATGTATTCACACATGTATTACGATTTCCGGATAACACAATTATAGCATGAATAAAAGACAATTATCATGAACAAGGAAATATAATAATAATGCTTTTATTATTGCCTCTAGGGCATATTTCCAACAAGTAACACTCACTTGAAGTTGTAAGGAAATAGTATTATATCTTTGTTTTCATTTATTACCAACGATCGTAGCAAGTTGGCCTCGGTATCTTTTGCATGAAATTTAACCTCATTTGCATCTATGAGATTTGTGTTAATGAACCCAATATCACCGATTTATATTTTCTTCAATTCGGCGATCTTCAAACTGCATAATATAGTAAGGATAATTAAAAATACATGCAATGAAAGAGCTGACCTATATATAGAGACTTAATGACAGAAATAGTACTACTTATAGACAGTAGCAAGTGACCGTTAATTTATCGAGGGCCATTTGATTGAAAAACTGGAAGAACTCAAATGGAACATGCAACAGTTCAATTCCAACGAGGTCATGCTCCTCTTTAACGATAAGCATCAAAGTATTCGTCCCCCAGACTCTCTGCAGGTTTTCATGTACCAATCATGGAATCTTCGCATCATTGTTGTTAGAGAATTTTCATCTTTGACGAGAGGCTTCCCGTACTTGTATCTGTGTTCGTCCACCTCCAAGAAATTATAATGTACATCGTCGGGCAGGTAATCTCCAAGATTGCTATAACCGGGCACCATCCTCGGATCATTAGCGACGATGTCGCTAGACACCTTGAGCGGGGGGCATGATTGGTCCGCTTGTTCGCCGAGCTGGGCAATTTCTTTCCCAGCTCGTCGTTCTGCTAACCTTTGATCACTTCTAGTACTTCCCGACCGCTTCGCTTCGAGAAATGACTTTTCAATAATGCGGTCATAGTTGGCTTTCGGCGGAGACTTTGGTGGTTTCTTCAGGGCATCCAGAGTGCGCTTCACTTTCACCGGATCTATCTTCTCCTCCGGAGGTGGATGTTTCTTTGCTTTCACCCTTTCAAAGAAGTCCTTCACTTGGGCTTGACAGATCTCTGCGTTTTCCTGTTCGGTCATCTCATATGGTAACTTCTCTGTAGTCTTCAGAGGTGGACCGAATCTGTATTGCCTCCCGCCTCTGGCTGTACTGCTAGACGCCGGATCAGACAGAGCGGTTGCGGCTGTCTTCTTTCGTGCTTGCTTACGAGCCGGAGGAGAAGTACTACGACGTGTTGGGGAACGTTGCAGAAAACAAAAATTTTCCTACGGTTTCACCAAGATCCATCTATGAGTTCATCTAGCAACGAGTGATCGGATGCATGTACATACCTTTGTAGATCGCGAGCGGAAGCGTTCAAAGAACGGGGATGAGGTAGTCGAACACGACGTGATCCAAATCACCGGAGATCCTAGCAACGAACGGACGGCACCTCCGCGTTCAACACACGTACGGTCAGCGTAACGTCTCCTTCTTCTTGATCCAGCAAGAGGGAAGGAGAGGTTGAGGAAGATGGCTCCAGCAGCAGCACGACGGCGTGGTGGTGATGGAGCTGCAGTACTCCGTCAGGACTTCGCCAAGCACTATGGAGGAGGAGGAGGTGTTGGAGAGGGAGAAGGAGGCAACCAAAGGCATGGATGAAAAGCCCTCCTTCCCCCACTATATATAGGAGGGCCAAGGGGGGGGGGGGCTCCGGCCCTAGGAGATCCAATCTCCTAGGGGGGGCGGCGGCCAAGGGAGGTTTCCCTCCCCCCCAAGGCACCTAGGAGGTGCCTTCCACTAGTGGGACTCGTCCCTTTTGTGAACCCTAGGCGCATGGGCCTCTTGGGGCTGGTGCCCTTGGCCCATGTAGGCCAAGACGCACCCCCTACAGCCCATGTGGCCCCCCGGGGCAGGTGGACCCACTCGGTGGACCCCCGGGACCCTTCCGGTGGTCCCGGTACAATACCGATAACCCCGAAACTTGTCCCGATGGCTGAAATAGCACTTCCTATATATAATTCTTTACCTCCGGACCATTCCGGAACTCCTCGTGACGTCCGGGATCTCATCCGGGACTCCGAACAACATTCGGGTTACTGCATATACATATCCCTACAACCCTAGCGTCACCGAACCTTAAGTGTGTAGACCCTACGGGTTCGGGAGACATGCAGACATGACCGAGACGACTCTCCGGTCAATAACCCACAGCGGGATCTGGATACCCATGTTGGCTCCCACATACTCCACGATGATCTCATCGGATGAACCACGATGTCGAGGATTCAAGCAACCCCGTATGCAATTCCCTTTGTCAATCGGTATGTTACTTGCCCGAGATTCGATCGTCGGTATCCCAATACCTCGTTCAATCTCTTTACCGGCAAGTCACTTTACTCGTACCGTAATGCATGATCCCGTGACCAGACACTTGGTCACTTTGAGCTCATTATGATGATGCATTACCGAGTGGGCCCAGTGATACCTCTCCATCATACGGAGTGACAAATCCCAGTCTTGATCCGTGTCAACCCAACAGACACTTTCGGAGATACCCGTAGTATACCTTTATAGTCACCCAGTTACGTTGTGACGTTTGGCACACCCAAAGCACTCCTACGGTATCCGGGAGTTACACGATCTCATGGTCTAAGGAAAAGATACTTGACATTGGAGAATTCTAGCAAACGAACTATACGATCTTATGCTATGTTTAGGATTGGGTCTTGTCCATCACATCATTCTCCTAATGATGTGATCTCGTTATCAATGACATCCAATGTCCATTGTCAGGAAACCATGACTATCTGTTGATCAACGAGCTAGTCAACTAGAGGCTTACCAGGGACATGTTGGTGTCTGTTATTCACACATGTATTACGATTTCCGGATAACACAATTATAGCATGAATAAAGACAATTATCATGAACAAGGAAATATATTAATAATGCTTTTATTATTGCCTCTAGGGCATATTTCCAACACGACGCTCCGGAGCAGCCGGAGCGGCGGTGGGTCTCTTCCGCCCTTGCTGGCGGGGCGGAGAAGGAGGAGGGGCTGGCTGCTCGGGCGCGCCGGCGCAGGCGGAAAAGGAGGCGGAGTGCCGCCACGTGCCGGAGAAGGAGGCTGAGTGCCCCGATCACTCGCCGGAGGAGGAGGCGGAGGAGGAGGTGGAGTGCCCTGACTCGCCGGAGGAGGAGGAGGAGGCGGAGGCATCCAGTGCGGCAGGTTGATGAGCTCCTTCCGCCATAGGCATGGAGTCTTCAGAGAAGAACCCAACTGAGTCTCCACTTCACCGGTAGGGTGGTCAAGCTCGAGGTCCTCAAATCCGTCCGTTATTTCATCCACCATCACCCGAGCATATCCTTCTGGAATCGGCCGGCAGTGGTAGGTTGCGCCAGATTCAGTAGGTAAAACAGAGCCAATAGCTGCCTTGACTTTCAAATTCATCCACTGCGTCATAAGGTGGCAATGCTGAGACACCATGATAGCATCCACGGGGTAGCTAGCAGGAGCCGTGAAGACAGGCTCCTGAAGCAGCTCCGTGGAAGCCACGCTGCTTCTCCGCTGAGATGGCGGGGTAGCTTCGGGTGTAGCTTCGGCAGGTCATGTGCTGCGAACTGCGTCTCGTTCCTCTAGCGCTTGTACCCTTGCGTGCAGCGCCTGTAGTTGGGTCAACTCCTTTTTCTTCTTCCTCTCCCGGCGTTTGTAACTGCCTACGTCGGGAAATCCAGCCTTCCATGAAAGGGAGCCTGGCATGCCTCGTGTCCGTCCGGGGTGCTCAAGATCCCCGAGGGCCTCTGTGAGCTCGTCGTTCTCTCTGTCTGGAACGAACGTCCCTTGCTGCGCTTTTTCGATATACTCCTGAAGCTTCTCGATGGGTGTGTTCAGCCGGGACAGGGGCAGCCTGGCGGCGTCGATGTGCTCAGCGTCGTTGGAGGCAACTGGTGTGATGAACTCTGCAAAATTTCTATGTGACACATATATACCAAGAGCATTGGTCCCGTTTCGTGGCAACAACCGGGACCAATGCCCCCATTTAGTCCCGGTTCGTGCCACCAACCGGGACCAAAGGTCAGTTTTCGGCAGCCGAAAGGGCGGGAAGCGGCGGCCTTTGGTCCCACTTGGTGGCACCAACCGGTACTAAAGGGGGGCATTGGTTCCGGTTGGTGCCACCAACCGGTACCAATGCACCCCCTTTAGTACCAGTTGGTGGCACCAACCGGGACCAAAGGCCCTGTGTTGCCCGCGTCGCGGCCGAAAGTTTAGTCCCACCTCGCTAGCTGAGAGAGCTTGGGAGTGGTTTATAAGTGCTACTGCGCCAACCGTCTCGAGCTCCTCTCAACTGCAGGCTTGCGGGCCTAATTTGTCACGATGTGCTTGTGGGCCTATAGGGAAGGGCCTTCTGTGGGCCTGAATCCTGGCCCATGGTTGGGTTTCTAGTCGTATTCAGGCCGTGGTAGCTTTATTTATTTTATTTTGTTTCTACTTACAAAAAAAATTACTGTTGCTATTTTTATTTATTGTATTTAAGTTTATTTATTTTACTTTTATAAAGTTTATTTTGTTTCTACTTCTTTATTTTATTAAAGTTTATTTTATTTTGTTTCTACTTCTATTAAATTTTATTTTATTTTATTTTGTTTCTACTTATTTATTAAAGTTTATTTAATTTATTTATTAAAGTTTATTTTGTTTCTACTTATTTATTTTATTTTATTTTGTTTCTACTTATTTATTAAAGTTTATTTTGTTTCTTTCTGCTCTTCATGTTTTGAACAGAAAATACTTTCATAATTTCAGTGGCATGAATTTTATATAATTTTAGTTTAATAAATACTAGAGGTTTATAAAAGCTTTTTAGTTCATTCCTTTTGCTATTAGAGTTTTATAAAGGGATTTTAGTTACAAAGGGATTTCATTTTTTTGAACTTATTTGAAGTCCAGAGTTTTTTCTGTGTTCAAAATGCACCATTCAAAGCCACATCATCAATTTTCAACCCTTTCTGACTTCATTTGTTATTTTTCATGCATTTACTGATTAGTTTGAGCTATAAGACCCTGAAATTGAAAAGCATTTCAAATGAACTCTGAAAAGGTTAAAAGTTGGCATGGTATCATCATTTCACCCACATAGCATGTGCAAGAAAGTAGAGAGGATTACGACAAAAACTGGATGCACTTCGTGTACAAAACGGACAATCTCTTTCGAAGTATCAGGGTTTCATATGGAAACTCGTCTGTTACAAAGGGATTTCATTTTTCTTGAACTTATTTGAACTCCATAGTTTTTCTGTGTTCAAAATGCACCATTTAAAGCCACATCATCAATTTTCAACCCTTTCTGACTTCATTTGTTATTTTTCATGCATTTACTGATTATTTTGAGCTATAAGACCCTGAAATTGAAAAGCACTTCAAATGAACTTTGAAAAGGTTAAAAGTTGGCATGGTATCATCATTTCACCCACATAGCATGTGCAAGAAAGTAGAGAGGATTACGACAAAAACTGGATGCACTTCGTGTACAAAACGGACAATCTCTTTCGAAGTATCAGGGTTTCATACGGAAACTCGTCTGCTACAAAGGGATTTCTTTTTTTTGAACTTATTTGAACTCCATAGTTTTTCTGTGTTCAAAATGCACCATTCAAAGCCACATCATCAATTTTCAACCCTTTCTGACTTCATTTGTTATTTTTCATGCATTTACTGATTATTTTGTGCTATAAGACCCTGAAATTGAAAAGCATTTCAAATGAACTCTGAAAAGGTTAAAAGTTGGCATGGTATCATCATTTTCACCCACATAGCATGTGCAAGAAAGTAGAGAGGATTGCGACAAAAACTGGATGCACTTCGTGTACAAAACGGACAATCTCTTTCGAAGTATCAGGGTTTCATACAGAAACTCGTCTGTTACAAAGGGATTTCATTTTTCTTGAACTTATTTGAACTCCATAGTTTTTCTGTGTTCAAAATGGACCATTTAAAGCCACATTATCAATTTTCAACCCTTTCTGACTTCATTTGTTATTTTTCATGCATTTACTGATTTTTCCACTATAAGACCCTGAAATTGGAAAGCACTACAAATGAACATGGATAGATAAGTGACCAAATTAATAAAAGTTCATCATCACATTAAAACCAAAGTACATACATAGTTCTCATTGAACAACATATATATAGCTCTCCAGAGCATCTAATTAAACCATACATTGAAATTATGTAGAACATTTCAATGCAACAACAAATGCGATCATAATCGCAACCAAGGTAACAATTGATCCAACTGCATAATGATACCAAGCCTCGGTATGAATGGCATATTTTCTAATCTTTCTAATCTTCAACCGCATTGCATCCATCTTGATCTTGTGATCATCGACGACATCCGCAACATGGTGTTTGACACGAGAAAGGAAAGAACGGCGCTCATACAAAAAGATAGTGGTTCGTATAAGCGTCTCCCTTTGCACCGAGGAACAAAAAGTTGCGGGCGTGCCAGTGTACATAGTACACAAATACAAAGAGAAGAAAGAAAAGGTAAGGCCTGCTGGCGCGGCCGAAGTGATCAAGCGATCGTGGTCTCCTGGTTCCGGGGGGCCTCGGAAAGCCCCCGGTTAATTACTCCCGCGGATAGTACCGCGGGACACCTCCGATTAAGCTACGCAGTTGTCGTCTTCGGTCTTCACTTCGCGTTCCTCATGCATGGTGGTGGTGTGTGTGTGGCGGCGGCAGAGAGTCCGTGTACGGAGTGGTACACGCGCCGTCGAAAACGTGGCCTTTGCTCCGGCCACGCCCGCCTACGCCGTCTTGCCTCGTCGGCCTTGGGCGGCGTCGATGTGGTTGTTGAAGTAGCATGCATGTTTGGGTTTGGCTTGGACGTCGTTGATGACATTGTAGATTCGCCGAGAGTGCGAGGGGTATGCCCCGCGGGAGTAGATGTCGATAAGAGAAGAAGGAGTGGATGGATGTGCGACACATGGTGTGCACACATCCGTCGATGACCGCGTACACCGCCGCCAATAGCGGAGGAAGTCGCCACCTTGCACCGCTCAGCACGTGTGACACGTGTTCGTGCCGACGAAGGGGGGAGGCTGCGAGATACGCTTAAGCGTGTCCTGACCGTAGCAGAATGTTGTCTCAGCCGCCATAGCTATGACGAGTCATCGTGACTCATCAAGTGCCGCGCCGCCTCCATGCTTACGACGACTCGTCGTGACTCGACGAGTGCCGCGCCGCCGCCGACGCGTCGAACGGACCATGTCGCCGAGTCCCGGCCAGCCCATGGCGCCTCCATGGACCGGCAAGACAGCGGCGAAGGAGACCTCGCGATGCGGCAAAGCCTTGCCCAGGCGCCGCCGATGGTGTAGGTAGAAGGGGTGGCGCACTAGATGGCGCCAAGTCAAACGACGCGTGTCGACGAAGGGGGGAGGCTGCGAGATACGCTTAAGCGTGTCCCGACCGTAGCAGAATGTTGTCTCCGCCGCCATAGCTACGACGAGTCATCGTGACTCATTGAGTGCCGCGCCGCCTCCATGCTTACGACGAGTCGTTGTGACTCGTCGAGCGCCGCACCGCCGCCGACGCGTCGAACGGACCATGTCGCCGAGTCCCGGCCAGCCCATGGCGCCTCCATGGACCGGCAAGACAGCGGCGAAGGAGACCTCGCGATGCGGCAAAGCCTCGCCCAGGCGCTGCCGATGGTGTAGGTAGAAGGGATGGCGCACTAGATGACGCCGAGTCGAACGACGCGTGTCGACGAGTCCTGACCAGTCCATGGCGCCTCCATGGACCGGTGAGACACGCGAGTAAGGCCTCGTGATGCGGCGGTGCCTCGCCTTGGCGCCGCCGATGGTGTAGGTAGAAGGGGTGGCGCATTAGATGGCGCCGAATCGAACAACGCGTGTCGACGAGTCCCGACCAGTCCATGGCGCCTCCATGGACCGGTGAGACTGGCGAGTAAGACCTTGTGATGCGGCGGTGCCTCGCCTTGGCGCCGCCAATGATGTAGGTAGAATGGGTGGCGCACTAGATGGCGCCGAGTCAAATGATGCGTGTTGACGAGTCCCGATCAGTCCATGGCGCCTCCATGGACCGGTGAGACGGGCGAGTAAGGCCCCGCGATGCGGCGGTGCCTCGCCTTGGCGCAGCCGATGGTGTAGGTAGAAGGGGTGCACCAAGTCGATCGACGCGTGCCGCCGAGTCCCGACACAATGATGTTGTTGCCGGAGGACTCGATGTTGTTGCCGGAGGACTCGACGATGGAGGGTACACTAGGGACCGCGCACGGTCGATGGCCTCGGTACGTCGTCGTCTTGCATGGAGAGTTCACGGGGGTCGCGCATGGGCGGCAGCCCCGGCACATCACCGTCTGCTCGGAGAATGCACCGAGGGTTGCGCATGGGCGGCAACCCGGCACGTCGTCGCGGGGATCATCGCCGATGAGTAGTGCACCGGGGTCTACCAATGAGAGGCAACCCCGCCACGGCGTCGATCGCCTTCAACGACCCAAAACGGAGGCGACAGCCAGCTTCATCTCCGGCCGTCCGGTCGCAGCTCCGGCCACCACCATCGAGAGAGGAGAGGTGGGATGCGAGGGAGAGATTAGTTTTGATGCTCACCTTGGGAGAAGACGATCGGCATGCTCACGTCGTCGCTGGTGCACGCGCTACTCGGGTACGCCGCCGGCTGGACCGCCTTCCTCCTGGATGGATGGATCGATGTGTGCAAGGGATTGATGTGCTGCATGGATGGATATGATGGTATTGCGTGATGGCTGGAGGTGTCTCCCTCTGGCCGTCCCTCTGTGCGTGCGTGAGTTGTCCTGTATTTATAGGCAGCCAAATCGATAGAGTAGACGTGCGATGGCTCGGCGCTGTTCGGCCGCTTCTATCTTCACGTGCAAGGAAACAGGTTTAAAACATCTACCTCTTTTGATGCTTATCTTCTCCTCAGCGTACACACCGGATGGCTTAGTTATGTACACGTATTTGTAGACATACGCACACTTGCCGGCCGGGGTACGTGCGGGTATTCAAGTATGTACGTATACGCAGTACGTACAGACGACATTGATCATGCATGTCATCAGCTCACAATGCATGCATCGATGGGTACGTGAAGGAGCACTCGCATGCATGAATCAAGCAATAGCTAGCTAATGTACTAGTACACGTGTGTATCCCTGATATTGCATTTTTTTTCTTTCTACAATGCCAAGTATAATTATTTTGAGATAGCTCGGTACAAAACCGCTTGAAACACATGGAACTCCAATATCATCTTCTCCTCCTCATTTTTTTATTTTTTCCTTCAAGTAATTGTTTTCTTCTTCAACTAAATTTAACCTCTCGACAATAGGGTTGGTTGGAATTTCCGGTTCAACCACCTCCTAGATAAATAAAATCTATGTCACGTTGGTCGGCATAATTGTCATAAACAATAAATGAACCAAATAGTTATAAAAATATAATATATATACCACATCCGAATCATAGACAGGACAAGGGCCGACGGGGGCGGATACCAAAACCATCGCACTATATAATATGAAGGAATAATAAAAGTAAGAAAATTAGACAAGTATCTATCCGAAGTAAGAATTTTTTTTTTCAGAAAGAAGATAAGAACAAGAGGCTCACCACGGTGGAGCCGGCGACGAGATCGGCGCGGGCAATCGACGGCGGTGAAGACGGGGACGGGACGTGATGGACCGCTAAATCTAGACAAATCTCGGGGGAAATGGAGCTCGAAGGTCGAGTTTCGAAAGGAGAAAGATTAACTAGTGTGGCTCAAACATTTCATCGAACACCTCATGTGCACAGGAGGTGAGCTAGAGCACCCAAATGCCCTCCCCTCGCCGGCCAGAAAAAACAGAGCACTGTGGAGTGCTCTGCTGTGGCGATGGGGTATATATAGGCAGCTCATTTGTCCCGGTTCGTGGTTGGAACCGGTACTAAAGCCCGGCCTTCTGTCCCGGTTCAAGCCAAGAACCGGGACCAATGGTTGTGGGCCAGGAGCGAGGCCCATTGGTCCCGGTTCGTGCCTCGAACCGGGACAAATGGGTCCATACGAACCGGGACCAATGACCACGAGGCCCCGGCCGGCCCCCGGGCTCACGAACCAAGATGAATGCCCTCATGGGTCCCGGTTCGTGACTGGACCGGAACTAATGGGCTTGCCATGCCCGAACGAAAGCCCTGTTTTCTTCTAGTGTCTTGGTGCACACTGATGTGAAAGGAAGTTGTAGTGCAAACTTTAAGGGAAAGAAATAAAAAAAATATGTTTGTGGAGTGCAAATTACTTTTTGGTGGAGTACAAACTTCCTAGCTTGCCTTGAATGTTATGGTGCAGAGGCTAGTAACAATAAAGTTGATTTTTTATGCTAAGAAAAGTTATCTATCCATTTGGTTGAGTTGTATGCAGTGTTGTGTTCTCCTACCAAAAAAGGCCGGGCATGTGATGATTCTTGTTTTGTTTGCAGTGTACGTGTAATCCAGGACCAAGATATGACAACCTTCCATGATGCTCCGTGCAAGATTTCATTCACCCTTTTTTGCTCGAGGTAGATAAGCATCACTTTATCGGATCATGTGTAGGCACATAATACTCTAAATAAAGCCAAATGGGCTATCTTCGCTCAAGCTACCACCATCCATGTGAAGCTAGCAAGGAGTACACCGTTAGCTTACTTTGTGTGCACAACTTCACATTACAAGGAGTCGAGCCTGATTGCCTATAAATACACATTAAGCTGATGACATGACAGTTCAACATCTCACAGTCACACAGGAGATCTAATAGTCCGACAGGTTAGGATGTGCCTGATTGATCTTCTCTTTTAGAATAGTTTTCTGCAGGTGATTTTGTGTGACAATTTCGGTTATTTGTTTTGATCAAAGGAAGCAAGCATCACAAGGATGAGTTCCGTGGACAAGAAGCCGGAGGGAGGGAACACTGGTACTGGTGACCACAACCAGAAGACGGAGTGGCCAGAGTTGGTGGGGAAGTCGGTGGAGGAGGCCAAGAAGGTGATTTTGCAGGACATGAGGACAAGTTAGAGGCATGGATCGTAGTTCTGCCAGTGGGGACAATTGTGACCATGGAATATCGGATCTACCGTGTTCGCCTCTTTGTCGACAGACTCGACACCGTTGCCCAGGTCCCCAGGGTCGGCTAGCAAGCTTGAGAGCTGGCCTGCTGCTCGCGTACATGTATTGCAGCTTGATTATCTCTTCTTTGATATAGCAAGATTGAGATATATAGATCATATACAATAAGAAGTTGATGCATGGTAGGTTAATGGATAAAGGAATAAGTCAGAGCGCGTAATATGGTTAAGGTTTGTATGTAAGCGTGCTTGCGTTCAATTAGTTTACACATGTATAATCCGGTACCCTGTGTAAGAATTCGTCTGATTAACCAGTTAATTTGCCAATTAATCACTGCTCGTAGGGTCACCGAGTAGCCAATTAACCGATCACGTATATTGGCTATGACGCCGTACCCTGTTCAATGACGTTATTGATAGTTCACGTATATTGGCTATGCATGATTCTCTTGCTGCCAATGCTTACCAGATCAGTGAGAGATATGACTAGTTTTTCCTTGCAGATCGTCCAAAGTGATCACAAGTCAACTCCACAACAGTAAATCATCTAAATATTCATCACGCATATCGCTGCCAGCTATACCTAGGTACGTACCAAAGGATAATCCAGGTGCTGGTTGTAGCCTAGTGTTTTCAACAATTTCCCTCAATCATTTGTTGAACAATCTTTCTAGTGGAGTAATTGCCAAAAACTACCAGAATTCATGTATGTGTTCAAGAAAACTACCCGTTTTATTTTTTTCACTAAAACCTATCACTATTTTGCTAAAATTTACTACTTCACACTGATGACCGTTTTACTCAAAATAAACCGTGATTATGACAGGGTTGGCCTACTAGTCATATCCATGTTATGACATGTGGGCCCACATGTCGGCTCTATCTCCTTCCTTAAAATTCCCCATGGGAATAGTAAGGCATACAGTGTTGTGTGTTCACCGGAGCCGATTCCCGGTCCCTTCCCACTCTTGCTGCCCCACCCCATCACCAGAGGCCTCGAGGGCCTTGGCGGCTGAGCCTCGAGCAACTTGCGGCATGAGCATTCTCCCTTTGGTTCCTGTGCGCATAGAGTACCCGCTGGGGGACGGATGCATGGACGACAACATTGGCCTCATTGTGGCTGCCTCATTGTGGCACTCGTTGTTACCTTTCCTCGCCCCCTCCTCGCATGCGACAACTCGGCAAGGTCCCAGCCACCTACGAGTCCCATGGGTTGGAGAGAGAGAGAGAGTACCCTAGTCTCTCGGCGGCGAGCATCACAAGAAGCAACAGTATGTCGTGGCAGCAAGCAGCAGCAATACGTCTTGCTAATTTTTTGTTTTGGAAACTGCCTAGTCTCTCGTTTTGCATGTGATATTACATACCTCATGTATGGAAGCTGCGTGTATTCAGGAAGTTGTCAAGGACAGTGAACATTGATGGAGGGATGCATCCAACGCTCCTGCAAACTTTCATCAACGGCCATCCCCTGGTGTGATCAAAAGCTAGGGATCAAATTAAGTGGTTTTCTTATCACACAGGCATCCTTCACTCAAATCATTTGTATTGTTACTACATATTGCACATGGTTTCCATTATTTAGCCGTGTCCAAAGAATGATCGACACGGCATGTTCATGAAACATTTTTCTTGAATCACATGAACATTTTTCTATATTGTATAAGAACTTTATAAAAGTTCACTATCATCATTCTAACACGTGAAGATTTTTCTAAATGCCATGAATATTTTTATTGAATATTATCATCATTTTATAAAATTTGCACGGACACTTTCTTTACACTACATGAATTTTTTAAATGGGCGATTATCATTTTTAATAATTGAAGTAAATTAATGTTTAGAATATATGTACTCGGAATATTTTAAAAAAATCAACAGTCGCTCCACCAGCCATAGTGCCAGTGTGCAGAAACACGTTGCATGGTATTAACTAAGGCCAGTGCCCATTACGCGTAAAGGTGCAGTCTGGTAATGGCCAGAACAGAACCACAGTTTGGCAAAAAAATAGCAAGAACATCTTTGATTTTCGCCCATGGAAGGAGGATTTATTTTAGGAAATCCAAAAGGCAATTAAGTGTTCAAAGAAATAACAAATTAATTTGAAAAGGCATTCCATACAAACACTAAAAAACATATGGAAAATTTCCAAGTGCATATTTAAATGGAACAACTAAACAAGAACAACACAAGTTCAATTTTTTTGGGGGGGAGCACACATTCAAATTCGCTAGAGCACGCCGTAGATTTGGTAATTTAACCGCCTATACAATATAAATGTTTGAATTCCAAAAGCAAAATTTAGATATGTTTTTACATAAATTTCTGATACAAGCTACAAATTTACATAAATACTACTTTTTTCAAGAGTCCTTATGAATATACAAGTATCTTAAATTTTAATTATACTTAAAATAGCTACTCCCTCTGTCCCAAAATATAAAAACACTTTTCATACTAGTGTAGTATGAAAAACGTTCTTATATTTTGGGACGGAGGGAGTAGATATTAATTTAATGGCTAGATAATATAGAAAATGATTTCAAAAAATTGTGTAACTATGCGATTAACATTATAATGTAGTATGTTCCATGTAGAAACAAATTGAAGTACTGTAGGTATGTCCCATAAAAAAGTATTGTACATAAATATTTTTGGAAGCTAGTATACAAGGTACCTCCACTTGATATTTCAAACATAAAAAAATATAAATTATTACATATGAAGATAGAAATGAAGATATTTTGGTGCACACTAATGTGAAAGGAAGTTGTAGTGCAAACTTGAAGGGAAAGAAGTAAAAAAAAAATAGGTTTGTGGAGTGTAAGTTATTTTTTTTGGTGGAGTACAAACTTCTTAGCTTGCCTTGAATGTTATTATGCAGAGCCTTAACAATAAATTTGATTCTTTATGCTAAGAAAAATTCTTTTTCCGTCTGGTTGAGTTGTATGCAGTGTCGTGTGCTCCTACAAAAAAAGGCCCGGCATGTGACGATTCTTGTTTTGTTTGCAGTGTACGTGTAATCCAGGACCAAGATATGACAACCTTCCATGATGTTCCGTGCAAGATTTCATTCACCTTTTTCTGCTCGAGGTAGATAAGCATCACATTATCTGATGATGTGTAGGCACGTAATACTCTAAATAAAGCCAAATGGGATATCTTTGTTCAAGCTACCACCATCCATGTGAAGTTAGCAAGGAGTACACCGTTAGCTTACTTTGTGTGCAGAACTACACACACAAAAAAAGGAGTCGAGCCTGATTGCCTATAAATACACATTAAGGTGAGGACATGACAGTTCAACATCTCACAGTCACACAAGCGATTTAATCAGCCTCATATGTTAGTATGTGCATGTTTGATCTTCTCTTTTATTATAGTTTTTTGCAGGTGATTTTCTGTGACAATTTTGATTATTTGTTTTGATCAAAGGAAGCAAGCGTCACAAGGATGAGTTCTTTGGAGAAGAAGCCAACACTAGTAGAAAAAGGGCCTTCAGTCCCGGTTCATAAGGGCCTTTAGTCCCGGTTCTGGAACCGGGACTAAAGGGCGCGGCCACGTGGAGCTCCACCTTTAGTCCCGGTTTGTAACACCAACCGGGACTAAAGGAAATTTTATGATTTTTTTTTTGAATTTTTTTTTGAATTTTTTTTATTTTCAAATTTCTGAATTATTTTAACCTCTAGTCTGTAATCACCACCCCTCATCACTTCTCAATTTATCCTCTAATCACCCCTCATCATTCCAAATCATCTAACTTTCCGAACGGTCACCCATCCTCCCACTCCCCCAGCCTGAGCACGCTTAACTTCCGGGTTCTATTCTCCCTCGCTCCAAGTCTGCACTTGTTGTTTTCCTGACAATACTAAGATGTCAATCCTATTAACCTTCAGGAATTTTGCTTGAGCATGAAGTGACACATTTCATAGTTTTATTTTGAAACTATTGTTTTAAAAAACAATAATTATTTAGTAACACTAATATTTCTTGAATAATTAGTTTGACCATTGTTTGACCACAGTTTGACCATAGTTTGACCAGATTTGACCAAAATGAAATAACTGAAATAATTATTTAGTAACAATCTTAAAAGCCCCGTAAATATTTTTCTATTAGGTTTTTGAGGATTTTGAAAATGTTTAACAGGGTTCCCCCAATTAAATTCGGATGTAACTTTTCGAGTAGATGATTTTTCATATAAAAAACTTTTTCATCCGAGTTCGTATGCAAAAGTTATGCCCATTTTACAAATTCAGAGAGATTTTGTAAATAAAGTCGAAATTCATATTTGTAAATTTTCCCAACAACTAGACCACATATCACATGTGAAACTTATTTTCTTTTATTTTTTTGACATTTCCATCATTTTCTTTTATTTTTTTAAAAATGAAAAGGTGGTCCACGGGGGGGGGGGGGGGGGGGGGGGGGGGGGGGGGGTAGAGTTTGAAAATGGGACCTTTAGTACCGGTTCGTGGCACGAACCGGGACTAAAGGTCTCATCCCCATTAGTCCCGGTTCCTACCTCAAACCGGGACTAAAGGTCTAATCTTTAGTCCCGGTTTGTGGCACGAACCGGGACCAATGGTTGTGGGCCAGAAGCGAGGCCCATTGGTCCCGGTTCATCCCACCAACCGGGACCAAAAGGTCCAGATGAACCGGGACTAATGCCTTAGCCGCACGAACCGGGACCAATGCTCACATTAGTCCCGGTTCTAGACTGAACCGGGACTAATGGGCTAAGCCGGCCTGGACCATAGCCCTGTTTTCTACTAGTGGAACACCGATACTGGTGACCATCACAACCAGAAGACAGAGTGGCCAGAGTTGGTGGGGAAGTCGGTGGAGGAGGCCAAGAAGGTGATTTTGCAGGACAAGTCAGAGGCGTGGATCGTAGTTCTGCCGGTAGGGACAATTGTGACCATGGAATATCGAATCGACCGCGTCCGCCTCTTTGTTGACAGTCTTGACAAAATTGCCCAGGTCCCCAGGATCGGCTAGCAAGCTTAAGAGCTAGCTTGCTCCTGGCATATATGTATTGTAGCTTGATAATCTCTTCTTGGATATAGCAAGATTGAGATATATAGATCATATACAATAAGAGTTGCTGCATGGTAAGTGAATGGATAATAGAATAAGTCATAGAGCGCGTAATATGGTCAAGGTTTGTATGTAAGCGTGCTTGGTGTCATATATCTGTTTAAATATGGATACCATATACTCCATCCATATGTTAAGTTTTATTAAGGAAACTCCATGAAGGGGCATGGTCATGCAATCTACTTCCTCCATTCTAAATATAAGTTCTTTAGCTAGAGATTTCAATAAGGACTACATAGGATGTATATGGGCATATTTTAGAGTGTTGGTTCACTCGTTTCGCTCCGTATTAGTTCCTTGTTGAAACCTCTAAAAAGACTTATATTTAGGAACCGAGGGAGTATTTGAGAAGGTAGAATTGAAATAGCTTATGTGAAAAACCAGAACGTGGAACTTGAAAAACACGATTATGAAAGATAACCGTCAAAACCATAAAAGTAGGAGAACCAGCTAGGAAAACTAGATTTGAAGCAAGGGCAAACAAGTAAAGATGTTGGTATCCTAGTACTGCCCACCTTTTGCCAGGACCCGCGTCCCCAAATAAAAAACAACTACCCAAGAAGTTGGCCTCCACCACCAAGCACATCCATCGACCATGGGTAGGGTGTGAGCGCTTTGGTGACTATTCCATGAAGAAAATGAGAACTATGGATCCCACTATCACGGGAAACACCTTGGACTCAAGTATTTCGCTTAGAGAATTGCACATCACCGCCTCAATGAGCCCATGGGAAGGTCCGACATATCTTACCATTGGCGTGTCCCCTCATATCCAGATGACCATTATCCAACATGGAAGACCAAACAACTATTTTGATGATGCTTTCAAGGAGAACAAGACGCCCCGCAAGCTCCATCAATGGTGGTGTAGACACTTGTCGACTCATAATTTTCGCCCAAAGTGTTGCTTCATCTACCCAACGAACCCCGGGGAGGAGGCCTAACATGAACTTGTGCCATATCTGATATCAATAACACCCGACGACACATGATTTGTGACAACGGTCTCAATTACAACACAATCTCTTATCTAACCATTGTCAATGTTAGGAGATATATTCCATGTCAATCACGTCTAAATCTACACCACTCACTACCTCCTATGTTATTATCTTTCGCTACATGAAGCTTAGACAATATGCATCATACTCTGACATTTCTTGATTATGGATGCAATCCTTGTGTAAAATATGTTAGAATAATCTGAGACACATCATTGATCGCTCGAGGACCAAACAATCACCCGAGGCATGACACCAAGATTCGTTAATGAGGCTCACCAACATGGCTACATCAGGGGCATGACCACGGGCGCTCATCCTGTGACACCGCCACAATAACACACTCTGACCGCCCGGGCGTTGGCACACGCCACCAACTCTCCCAGCTTGCTTGTGCTACTATGTAAGCATAGCTTACATCGTGTGTCTACCCTCTCATTATACAATAGGCCTAGGATATAAGAGTCCTACTAGGACACTACACCATATCATGTCTACACACTGTATGACTCCAAGTCTGTCGGAGTAATGGGCCACGGGTAGGCTAACCCGAGCCCCAGAACCTTTCAAGACATCGGGGCAGGCTTCGCCCCTCAAGAATCCCAAGACGGAGGGCCGCCTCTGGGAGCCGGCAGTAGCGCTGCCGACTACCCACTCGCTGCCAAGTCCCAGGGACGACTACAAGATGAGCCGACTCCCAACCGGCGGCTTCCAGAGAAGCCGGCCACGGGGAGTCGGCCCGCGACTCCGACCTCCTCATGACCTCATGAGGAGGGACGGGGCGGGGCGTGGCCTCAGTACGAGCCACGCCCGCCCCTTATCAAGGGCGGGCATGGCCACAGTGCGCCGTACCAACGGAGATCTCCGTCTGGTGCGGTACTGTTGCCATGCCGGCCCTGACATCAGCCCCAGTGGGCGGGACCCTGTGCCCACGTCGGCCTGCCTGTACGACCCGGAGACGGCGGGCCCCGCTGGTCAGCGGGGGTACAGAAGACGGCCAGAGCTCCACAAGACGGACCCTGTGGGAGTCGGCCTCCGTGAGTCGACCGGCTCCCCCCACGGGCCCCGCACGCCATTAACCAGACAAGACGGGGAATGGCAACAGTGATCGCCCGTCAGGCGGCGGCACTGTTGCCATGACCCCATGACCAAGCCAGCGTCATAAGAAGCATGGATACAGTAATCCGCAGCCGGCAAGGACCCGCCCACGGTGGACGAGGCCTGTCAGCTCCGTACCAGACAGGTCACCGGGACCCACTAGTCGGCGGGCCCCAGTAGTCGGCGGCGGCGCTTCCTCGCGCCGCCTAGACCGCCCAAGGCGGCGGACGAGCCCGCGCCGGGGTGGCCGGCTCTTGGTTGATGGCGCGGGGCGACTTCCCCATCATCATCAATGGGCCAGTCGGCAAAAGTGGCCGAGGGCCTGAGGCCGCCTTCCTCTCCTCCGCCACCTCCGTCGGCGTCGGCCTCCATCGCCGCCGCCCCCAGATCGGGATCGTCAATATCGCTCTCCGCTCGGTTGGGGACGAACTGGCGGGCTAGCCCCGCGGTGCCGGCTGAGGGCTAGATGATAGGGTTCTGATTCGAAGGATAAAAAGATCAGAAGTCGGATTCGGCTGCAAAAAGGAAATAGAAGAAGAAGAGAGACAACTTACGACCGGCGGGGGGTTGACGCGCGAGTACGGCTCCATGCCGAACTGCCAATCCTCCGAGAGACCGCAGTTTGCGATGTAATTCACCGTGTCCGCCACCTCCGCATGGGGCATGTCTTTGGAGCACATCCGACTGGGGTCCCGGTGGCCGCTCATCTGACAGATCAGATGAGGCCGGCCTTGGAGCGGGAGGACTCGGTGCACGACGAAGGCGGCCAGCAAGTCGGCCCCAGTCAGACCCTCCGACTGCGTCAGCACTCGGAGTCGCGCGACGGCGGCGGCACCAGCCGGAGTCAACGTTTTGGCACTGTGGGACCAGCTGGGGAGCCTTCCAGCTGGCGCGCCGGCTTCGTAGTGCGGCAGGTTGACCCAGTCGCCTTCCGGGGCGATGCTCTTCACGTAGAAGTAAGATCGCTGCCACATCCTCACCGACTTAATCAGCAAGATGGCGGGGAATGGGTTGTCGGCCACCGACCTCCGCATCGCGATGTAGGTGCCGCATTGGGCTAGCACGCCGGCGACGTGCGTGCCAAGCTTGGACTGGAAGAATTCCCCCCACAGCTCAATGGTGGGGAGAATGCCCAGGAAGCCTTCGCACAAGGTGGCGAAGGCAGCCATCAGCACCACCGTGTTCGGGGTGAGGTGGTGTGGCTGGAGGTCGTGGAACTCCAAGAACGAGCGGAAGAAGCCGCTCGCCGGCAGCCCTAGGCCGCGCATGAAGTGCGAGCGGAATACGACCCGCTCGCCCTCCTCCGGCGCTGGCGACACCTCCTTCGCCGGCGGGGCGCGGGCCCGCACTAAGTTCGCGCCGGTGAGGCGACGCGTCTTGCGGAGGAACTCGATGTGGTCGTCGTCGACATCGGAGCCGTCCCACAAGCCGGAGCGCACGGCGGCGGGCGCGGCGGTAGAAGATGAGCTCATCGCTGCAAGCGGGATGTGGTTCGGCGCAGCAGCGGCGGGAGGAAGAAGAAAGAAGAAGAAGCAAAGGGAAACAAGGGAGAGCGGGCGCGCGTGCTTCGCCGCCCCGCTCCCTCCGCCTACTTATAGGCCCGTAGGCTGAGAAGCCGAGGGGGCGTCGTGGGATTAACTGCGCCCAGGCCCCCCCGACCCCCACGATTACCACACGAAGTTACTGCGCGGGGATCCCAACCGTCCGCACGGCCGCAACGGATCCGTTCAAAGGCCGAGGCGCAGTAGTGGCGGGCCCCGCCTGCAGGCCTGTCCCGTCGCGCGCGTGGGCGGGCAGACTGGCCCGGACACGTGGCGCCACCCGGCGGGTCCGCAACGGGCAGCGACCGCGTAGCTTATCAGACACGCCGTCTGAATCCCGCTAGTTTAAGGAACGAGACGACCTTCGACAAGTCCGGCTCCCGGTAGTCGGCTTGGTGGAGACGGCCTGAGCGAGTTCGCCTCGCAATAGTCGGCTCGAAGGAAGACGGCAGGCGAAGCCCGGATCCAACCACTGGAAGGAAGAAACTGTTGAGGTTCCTCGACGTATCTCCCTCGACGCCTCACCAGCTTCGGGGACTACTGTCGGAGTAATGGGCCACGGGTAGGCTAACCCGAGGCCCAGAACCTTTCAAGACATAGGGGCAGGCTTCGCCCCTCAAGAATCCCAAGACGGAGGGCCGCCTCTGGGAGCCGGCAGCAGCGCTGCCGACTACCCACTCGCTGCCAAGTCCCAGGGACGACTACAAGATGAGCCGACTCCCAACCGGCGGCTTCCAGAGAAGCCGGCCACGGGGAGTCGGCCCGCGACTCCGACCACCTCATGACCTCGTGAGGAGGGACGGGGCGGGGCGTGGCCTCAGTACGAGCCACGCCCGCCCCTTACCAAGGGCAGGCATGGCCACAGTGCGCCGTACCAACGGAGATCTCCATCTGGCGCGGTACTGTTGCCATGCCGGCCCTGACATCAGCCCTAGTGGGCGGGACCCTATGCCCACGCCGGCCTGCCTGTACGACTCGGAGACGGCGTGCCCCGCTGGTCAGCGGGGGTACAGAAGACGGCCAGAGCTCCACAAGACGGACCCTGTGGGAGTCGGCCTCCGTGAGTCGGCCGGCTCCCCCCACGGGCCCCGCATGCCATTAACCAGACAAGACGGGGAATGGCAACAGTGATCGCCCGTCAGGCGGCGGCACTGTTCCCATGACCCCATGACCAAGCCAGCGTCATTAGAAGCATGGATACAGTAATCCGCAGCCGGCAAGGACCCTCCCGCGGCGGACGAGGCCTGTCAGCTCCGTACCAGACAGGTCACCGGGACCCACCAGTCGGCGGGCCCAAGTAGTTGGCGGAGGAGACGCCGGCCTGAGAGACAGATGGCTGGGACCCGCGCCCAGCCGGGTTACCATTGTACCCCCGAGGGGTAGGCCTATATAAACCCCCCGGGGCACCCATGCAAAGGGTTCGATTCTTTTAGCACTAGACCAGAGAGCACAGGGGGGAGAGAGCTAGCCTTGACTTCTCCTGCCTCCAGGAAACAGCTCAAGGAGCAACCTTGTATACACTTTGCCATAGTGATCATGCGGAGACCCCGCAGAGCAGCAGTAGGGGTGTTATCTCCTCGGAGAGCCCTGAAGCTGGGTAAGATTCGCCGGCGTGCATGTCTACGCCTCACCCCGCTTCCAGGCACCGGCGACGTTCTACTCGCCCCCACCATGATAAGCCATCTTTTGGAATATGTCGCACCCAACCCCCGACAAAGTCCAAGTGTAACCTACCTTGTACAAAATATTCGACAAAACTCTAACAAAAACTCCACACTTGCGAATATTCTCCATCACCTTGGATTCATCCATGCGTCAAACCCCCATGTACATTGGACTTCAATTACGCCATGAGCACCACTGCTACTCCCGGACTCCATGTGACTCCACCTGCAAGTGTAGTTCCCTCTTTTCTTCTTCACGGTCTAACACTCAAGGACAATTAAGTTACTATTTACTGTAGTTTGTGCTCCAAACTTTTAGAATATCCATTCAATGCCATCATACACCTCCCATAATGTCACCTTATTGACAACACCGATGTATATTCACGTTGGTTGCTTCTTCACTGATCTGTGTCAAAGTGAACAACTCACATATTGGACGGGACATATATGAGTTAGCTGAACTCAGTATCCTAGCTCTCCTTGACCGGCTGTCTAAAACTCGAAGGAATTTCACCGTCACCATGTGTCGCGCCGAGTCAAATTCACAGTTGTCTTACCATTTTCTGGATAGTCTCTTACATGTCCCACCACTACAGCACTCCGCCTCCTTCTGTACTTGTCATCCACACTTTGCCATGTGTACTGTCATATCTACTTTCATTTTCTACTCAACCTCATCTGAGTGGCATCCCTCGCTCAGGTATCTCTCACACAGGCAAGCCCTGCCATATCCCAGTGGGACTTTTGCGTCCCTGGGCGGAAGGGGACATGGATCTCTTTCCTAGCGCCGGCAGCACACTCTTGACTCTGGATGCTCCGTTCCCCCTTATGATGGCTTCCCCTGTGTTCTATGCATTCGTCGCCTTGGCTCATCCCTCGTGTAGATTCTTGTGTGTTCGACTACCGAAGTTTGCTTTCCATCCTCATTTGGGTTCCTGAGGACGGTGGCGTTGCAGCAGGCAAGGTGTGCTTTTGGCTCGGGCAAAGCGTTTGTTGTGACCATCCGTGTTTTGCGAGGCCGGATACTTGCTTAGCTCTGGGCAGAGCACCTGTTATTTATTAAATATAGTGTACATCTGTTATTTGCTTGTAGCATTTTTATGAATTATATGAATATTGTTTTACGTTGTATAAATTTTAAATCTCATGTACATTCTTTTAAAAACATGAACATTTAAATGTCACATCTATTTTTTCAATGGTACTAACATTTTTCTTAAAGTTGAGTGAACATTTTTTGACACTGCATTTACATTTTTAAATGTGTGATGAAGACTTGTAAAAAAGTTAATGATTTTTTTTCATAACATATGTATTAGTGCTTTTCAAAATGTAAACAAAAGTAAAAAAGAAAATAACACACGCGTGACAACAGCATAGCGTAGTAGGCCGGCCCATTGTCGTAGGCGCTTCCGGTGAGACCTAGTTTGGTCTCGAAGAGACACATAGTCACGCCCTGCCCAATGCCTTTAGCGCCAGTTAGTGTACTTGGCCCTGCTAGGGAGAAAGCACCCGATCAGACCTAGGGACCTTGATGATTTTCTTAATTTTTGGGCGGTGTTTGTACTACTGGCTTGATTAACATATGTGAGGCCGTTTTCCAAAAAAGGGGTTGTGTAATACTAGGCGACGTCGGTAACGCTGAGCTACTCAATGTGTCCATCACTTGTGAAATCTTCAAGGTAGATGCGTTATGAATTCATTTACAAATATTTTCTCTCTCTTCTCTTAACTAGATGCTAGTTTAGACATAAACATGTGGCAGTTAATAAACACTGACCATTATCTTTACACAAATAAACTCACAAAAACAAGCGAAATTGTGATGTCATGGACACAATCATTACAAATTTGATAATACCAGGTAAGTTTTGATATAATATGAGCCAAATTACGATATGCCCTTTATATATAAAAGGGGTATTTCCTATGTTATAGATTTTGGATTTGAATTCAGTGCAGCATTTGCAATTTGGAACACATTGAATTGAAAAAAAAATAGAAACAACATTGCTTAGTACTACTATATATGGAAAAAATTTGTATCTTTTTTTACAAGTAACATTTATTGATTTTTTTTTGAAACAGAAATAACATTTACTTTTTTTTGAGTAACAGGAATAACATTTACTGTATCTGTACACACTGACGGAGGTACAGCAAGGCCAACCTGTGGGTCGCGGCCTGCCCAGTGTTGGAGCAAGAAATAAATTTACATCGAGCCCAGCCCACAACTGCAGACCGGCAATGAGCAAGTACAACGCACACGTCAGCCCAGCGAAGCTCACATCACAAGTCGCAGCACTGTTTCTATATCTATATTATTATTAAAAGAGCAAACATAAACTCCTCTAAACCCACACAACAAACTGTACACAAATTAATCAGGACCCTTCGATTAAATAAAGTTAAACACATCCTACTGTCCATATTACACCGATGGTTAGCTAACCAGATCAACGTCTCAGATCGAATGTTCTGCCAAGCAGACGCTATGGTCTGTGAATCGTACGCGCTCGGCAATCCTCGATCCCCACGGCCCACCCTGCCTAATTTGCGGAAAGCAATTAGTCCGTGATCTCCCTCACACGATCCCCTTAATTGTGGAAACAACCGGATATTTTCCTTCTTTCTCTCCACCTCTTTCTTCCAAAAAGAAAATTGCTCCCTTCCCTTGCCCGCTCACCTCTCCCCACGCCCCGTCGCCTGTAGGTTGTCCGCCGCCGCCCCACGCGACGCAGGAGGGGATCTCCCATGCTTCCGTCTTCTCTCATCACCACGACAAGCGCGTGGCAGAGGGCGGAAATGGCGACCACCATCTCTCTCCTCTCCCTCGCCCCGCTCCGACTCACCCACAGCCGCATCAACCATCTCCGTGCCCGGTGGGGGCATGGGGAGTAGGCTGCTCTTGGTGCTCGACCGGGCGCTCACCGACAAGCAAGACTATCACGAGCGCGCCCAGGTGCAGCACAAGGGCATGGAGGCGGACGTCCTGCTGCTGCCTTGGTCTCCACCCCATCGTCGTTGCCTTTCCCCTTCCTCCTCTGGCCCTGAGACATCTTGTTGTTGTGTCCACCACGTCCGGTCTTGGTCCGGCCATCCAATCTCCCCCTTCCCTATGAGGTATGCATGAGCAGCTAGATAGGTTGTTTCTTTCTCATCCACCGCGGCATCAATTCTCTGTCTTGTTAAATCAAATCTATCAATTCCACTAGGGTATGGATGGGGCCTTCACACGATTTCTTGGCCAGATCATCCCCTGGGTGTATTGTCCATGGCAGGATCATGCATGTTGTTGTGCTCCTTGATTCCATTTTCTGGATGATATGTGTACGATTGGTGCGCTATCTTATCTTGTGTGGTTACAAATTCAGGTTCTTTTACAATGGATGATGTATGATAGCTTGGTGTTTTTTATTATGGTAATAATAATTAATTAGTACTATGCATCTGAATACCCTTGTGCGTACAATTGTTGTATATTTGCAGAATTTGATAGATAGATTATAACTGCTGCTCTTTGTAGATTTTGTACGAAGGAGAGAAGTCGAACCATGGGGAAGATAAAGGCGGCCGCTAAGCCACCCCCTAGGAACCGGATGCACAAATGCGATACGGTCTTTTCCTGCCTATTCTGCAGTCATGGGAGCAGCGCTGAATGTCGGATGATAGTACCATCTTCACGTATTTTTACTGTTAGTTGGTTTATACTAGATGGTTATCTATCCATTCAACATTGTAACATGCCTTCATTTTTCTTCAGTGATACAAATTAAGAACCTGATTGGTGAGGCTAATTGTCAAATCTGCCAGGAAAGCTTCAGCGCCACTGCAAAATGGTATGTCCAAATCATACATAAAACTGCATACTGTACCTCCTAACATGGACGTAGATGCCGTACTGATTGGCTCTCAGCTAGAAAATTCCACACCAGGCATCTCATTTGGCTTTGTTCCATCTCAACCTAATTGATTGCAACTCTGGGAACAGAGTATAGCTTATGTATAAATTTCGTACAACCATGTCCATTTCATATACTCTTGGTGGCTTAGTCATTCTAATCAACTATATTACTCCCTCCGTTCCAAATTACTCATCGTGGTTTTACTCGCCGTGGTTTGAACTAAAACCATGATAAGTAATTTGGAACGGAGGGAGTATAATACAGCATAACTGAGGTAGTAACTCATGCAGGGTTATATACGGATTCGGTTGCCATTAAATGATGTCTGTAAGATGGAAATCAATAAATAGCGTCCATGCCATCATCTCCCCATATACACTTGTACTGAACACCAAACATGGCTGCTACTTTGATTCAGAACGGGTCTTGCCTAATTCTCTTGATCAAAGCATTGTACTATACTGCTACCCTGTGTGAAAACAAAAACTTAGATTTTGTACATTTCCTTTGCTATTTCTCAGTTCTCAAAATCCCGGTTTTTGTTTGATTAACCGGTGAGGCAAAGCTTATGCTTCCGTTTCAAAATCATAGTTTTTTTGTTTTCAAAATCATAGAAAATCCATGGCATCTCTCACAAAGTCACAATGCTTGTGTGTTCGATGATTTGAAACAAATAGAACACTTTTTGGTCACAGGAGCACCCCTCCGCCTATTGTTCTTAGCACAATCAAAAATAAGGCAAAGCGTTTGGGTCACTGCGGGTGCCAAAAAATTAGGGACAATAACATGAAAGAGTAACTTTTTGGTTATAAGTGTGTCTATTTTAACACAAACTCTATTATCTTCTCAGTTAATCGATATGGCGAAGCTTATGCCTCCTTTTGAAAAAAAATAAAAATTAACTGTTAGAGATATTACCATAATGCTATTTGATTACTATTATGGATATGTGATCATTGACTCTTTGCCTTTTGTACATTTGATGATATATTTCAATTGCATTGCATAACTTTATTTTACGATGAATACCAAGGTGCAAATTCCTGGCTCCGCCACTGCCTGCATTCATGAAAATTTATGAATGGGACAATCTTTTGTTCTGGTGTATCAAATGTCTTTGAACATCCATGCATTGAGACTGAAATGAATGCAATGATAGTTGGCATTCACGCTTCAGGTATGAGATCAGCTCAATAATTTCCAATTAGGTATCTTTCTTTGAACAAAGGGGTGGATAGGAGAACACGGTTTGAACCCCTCTGTAGAATGAAATTTTTTCATGATACATAGTTCACAATTTTCATAACTTAAATACAAGTAGGTTCCAGTTGCGATTCCAATGATTTACTCATGTTGCTTTGTCATCCTCTTTGCAAGCATGTGATTTGATTCCGCATATTTATTTGACATGTCCGGTTGTATTTGGTAACCTATATTTTAGTATATGTACATTTAATCTTGTGATTGTATCTCCATGAAGAATTGTCAATTTCACGTGACATATTATCTTGGAAATGTTATATATGTGTGAGGTTTGGCATGCTATTGGAAATTAAAATAAAGGGTCTTGAAATTGTGTCCTTCAGTTTTACCTTATTGATGTTTTGTTTTTAATGAACATTAGTCGAGATGTGCATAGAAGAAACATGAATGTTAGCATCTTGTTACAGCATAGTTACTTTATGGGATATGATTAAGTAACTAATGTAAGACATGAAAATACGCGTCTACTCTTGCAGTCTGTTTCCTTGTATAAAAAATCATTCATGCAAAATTTAATGCTTCAACAAGTTCATATGCTAAATATCTTTTTTATTACTTTGTGATATAATGTATGGACATATTATCTGTTGGTAACTATCGGGAACATCGTTTCATGTATGCCAGCAGGGAAGGATAAATTTGAAGCTTTGCAGATTGTATGCCTGGGTGAGAGTGAGGAGGATAGCTGACTCTACATTGTGTAAATTATTGTGTATCCACAAAAGTAGGAAGGATGCATTCCATGCCCTTAATGCATGGGTGAGCGAGTTAGGAGGAAAACACATTGTACATTTTTGAATTTGTGGTGTATCGAGGTCCTGAAGTTCATGCAACTATTCTACGGTATTTTCGTTGGTAAATTTGTTTCTCACACATCTTGTTTGCCTCTTTAAATTGTTTGAAATAGCCTATGATATATTTGATCTTCACATTTTTAGCACTTTATTTACTCTTGATCGACTATCTTGACATTGTTTGATTGCATTCCTTTGAACCTTCTTGACCATCTTACATCTCATAATATATAAGACAATGTGCATATGATATAGTGAACAACTATTGTGATCCTTTATATGTTATCGAAATGCGAATTTTTGACAGTTCATGTATGTGCATGATGCTTGGATAGTGCGCACTAGGTAGGGCTTGCGTTTGGTACTGATTTGGTATACCCCATAGAAGTAAGATGAGATACACATTTTGTTGTATCAACAAAGGATAAATCATCAAGATGTCAGCTCAATGAGTACAAAAATCATTGCACATCATGCTTGTAGATATACGAGGACTGAAACTATGAGCTTAGAAATTAAAATTCTGAATTATACGTGCGTTGCACGTGCACGCTTACTAGTCCAGAGAGAAAAAACGAAGGCATGTAACGCACCATTGAGAAGTGGAGCAGCCGCCCCCAGCGGCACAGGCACACAGCAGCCGCCGGCCATCACGGTGGCCGGCTTCTGGCACACCGCTCTGGCGCACACGTCAGCCGCCCAGTGCTCCACGAGGCGACGTAGCTAGCACCGGCAAGCCGACCTGGTGAGGTCCTTCTCTGAATCTGCCCGCACCCCTGCAACCTGTATAGGTAAATTTCTTTGAATCATTCCCAATTTTCTTCCCCTAAATTTCACTTAGCTCATCATCTGTGGTATGTAGCATAAATAATCCACACTGAAATCTTGCTGTTTTACATTTTATACCGTGCAAAGCCATTGCTCTTCAAATTTTACAGGTTCACGACAAAGACCACTTTTACAGTTTAAATTTTCACAACAAAGGCATTTTGCTAGCTCACGGTTTAACAAGAATTTCCAATTGTGTAGCATAAATATATAACTCACTCAATAGTATATATATGGTTCAGAATTTGAATTTTTTGTGCTCTCTGTCCCACCCATCCTTTTCTTTGTAGCTCCGCCATACAAACAATTAGTCATTTTCGTTCTAGGTCCACCCTTGATTCTTCCTGCACGGAGCAAAGTTGACTGAAAAAAGGAAGGGTGAAATTGTGTGAGTAATCACAAAAAATGAAGCATGCATGTATACATACAAATAAATAAAAGAACATGTTAATTATGCGTAGCAACGTGCACACTATAACCAAGTACTACTTTTCTGTTCCTATTCTAATTGCCATAAACGTATATATTTTTATTCCACCCTTTGTGCAGGGGATTTATTAACCAACCTTGTCTGAGAGCATGATGTTCCTGCATTTCATACAGAGAGAGAAACTTAAAAACTACGTAGATTGGTCCGGTTAATTCGGCACAAATATATAGCCCTGTCCTGTTCTCCGTTGTCGGATTTAGGCTTCATTTGGCTTTGCAATGATGCTTTTGAAAATACAAAAATAATTTGCTACCATGGGGTACACATGCATTTGTATAAAATACTAGTACACCTGTTAGTTGGAAGCACACTTTCTAGTTGTATGTAACAGAACCATGTTGGTTGAACTAGTAAATACTTTTTTTAAGTAAAAAATCCCAACCGCAAGCCACAGTTTTTATATTCAAAATAAGGAGATCAGGTGAGGCCCCCCATTTACCGGAAAACTATTTTTTTACCAAAAAAGGAGCCCCCCATTTCATTCATCATGAAACTGATAATATACCTTAAGGTTGTCCGGTTCAGCTTAGAAACTAAAAACAGAGCAGAACAGAGCAGCAACGATGGCCCTCAACTGAAGCAAAGCAAGCTATCCTTGTAAGGATCAATTCACTACAACACTCTTACTTATTCATTACAAAACTAAGCAATATCTCTTTCTGCAAGCGGCTGCCATTTAAAAGAACCACATCACACAACTTCCAGCGAAGCTTGAAACTTTTCCATCTTCAATTCTTCGCACGGCCGGTGACCACCAAAAACGTTTGCGAAACATGCATCTCCGATGCCACCAGCAGTAACCCCGCGCCCCTGCTACCTGCACATTGTGCAATTCTTTTCTCTGTAAGCTAGAAACATCCAATATGCAACTTTGCAACCTACACACAGCTAGGATCCATAGGAAGATATTTTTCAAGCAATTATCATTGCTTGTTTTCCAAATAGACCAAATAACAGCTGCCGCCCTAGCAAAATTCAGATTCCTATCTTTACCCCTGAAATTCATCACCCAATCACAAAATCCCTCCATGCTGACAGGACTATATCAAAATAAAAAGCAAATATAACAAGCAACCAAACAATTACAGAAGATATAATCCACTGACTCTTTTCTACTGCAAAAAAGACAGTTCCCTGTACCACACTACCTCTATGATTCACATTATCTCTGCTGATACTATTTCCGAATGCTAACCACAAAAATACTATAATCTTAAGCGGAACTTTTACATACCAAAATTTTCTTTATGGCCATTTCACTTGTTGAGCTTTCAAAGCTATAAACATAGGACGCACAGAAAATACTCCATTCTTCTCTAAAAGCCATTTACATGAATCTTTTTTTTTGTGGGGTCATATACATGAATCTTGCTCATTCCCAAGACTAAAACCATCATAATCAGCAAGTAATCGATGCCATAATCAACAACTAATAGATCCCATCTAAATTCCAGCACTCTAGCTACGGCGATATGCTTTACATAAAGATAAACTGTATGACGTGGAGTACTTGTCACCTAATTAAAATAGCACCTCTTATCAATCAATATTCTCAAATCTATTTCTCTGCCCACTACCAACTGTCCTTCGACAAAATTGCACTCAAATAATCCTTAGCTTTCGTCAGCCCATGACAAAACTTACTTTTGAGCAAGTTCCACACTACATTATGTCAAGTTCACTTTTCTGCTTAGAGACATATGCCTAAGCATTTTTGCAAATACCTTAATCTGATTCTAATTTCCATATAGCCAGTAGAGCATGGTTGATCAGTAGAATGTGAGATACTCAAGGCGATGGAGAAAGATGGAAAACATAATAGGCAAATACGTACTAATGTGAGATACTCAAGGCGATGGAGAAAGATGGAAAACATAATAGGCAAATACGTACTACATACCTGAGACTCAGGGCACATCTGACGCAATGTAAGATACTCTGCATCAGAAAATCAATTCTCCACCAGGCACTGATACAAACTTTTATCATCCATCTCGTCCTCACACAAATCGTCATCATTAGCTCCTTGGGAGATTTAGAGATGAAATCCATGCAGAGAGTAAAAAGGTCAGGCGGTCATGAGAAAATAGATAGGTACTCCCAAGGAGTACGTGCACGAGTAATTAATGGGGGGGGTGGGGGTGGGTGGGTGGTGGGCAGCATGAGTACCTTCTGCTATACGCGGATTTGCAAAAAATATAATCTCCGGATGGTTCGGATGGGTGGTGAGCGCGTGCCTCACCGCAGCCTGGGCTGCCCTGGCCTCCCCAACCTTCGCTCCACCACAATAAAAAAAAACCGTGACCCTCCGCCATAGGGAGAGCAGGTTCCCCTGCAGGCCCAAGTCGAAACAAGAGTTACCATCCTCTTTTGCCACCTGAACGCCGAGAGTGAACACAACTGATTCCGCCCTCAGCAAAGCTCCTGGTTCAAACACTATTTGCGCCATTGATCCACAATCCAAAGCAAAGGATACCATACAGCGGAACCCATCTGCACCGATGACTAGCACCCGTTGTGTTTGGTGGGTGCTCTCTATCCAGAGACGGCGAAGGGACAACAACCCCCCAATGATTTCCATGTCCTCCTGTTGCACTTCCTTCACTAGAACGAGTATTAACTCAGAGAGGTTCGAGAGATGCGAGAGGTCTCTCTTTATCCACCCTCGCAGTGCAGAGAGTTGCGTGGGCATGTATGACACAAATTTGCGGAGATGTACAGGAGGCACCCAGCGTTCTCCCAAGAGATCCATCAGTTCCAAAGATGTTTCTCTGGGATTGGAATCAATACATAGGCTTTCGATGTGATGTAGATTGCATAGAGACTTCACAAAACCTTCATAAAAATCCATACTACCATCCTTGTAGCAAATCTCAAGCTCCCTCAGCCTTGCCAGGTTGCCAAGCTCTTGCGCAATAATGTTCAGAGGGACCAAGATCCCCCTCAAAACTTCAATGGAAGCCAGATTCTGCAACACACCAGGAGTTGGAACCACCTTACTGGGTGAAACATTTAGGTAGATTAATCTTCTCAGATTACAAATGGTGGACGGCAATTCATCTAGCTGATAATTGTCTCCAAGATCTAACACCTCCAAAAACCGCAGGTTTCCTATCTCAGCCGGGACTTCCGTAATATTGGTATCTGCTAAACCTAGGTACCTTAGGTGAATTAAATGTCCAACGTCCTTTAGGTTAAGCTGCAGGATGCTACTTTCCCCAATATTACATTTAGACAAATCAAGTACACATAAAACTTCAAATTTTGAAAGAGACGGCATGATAATGACAGCAGGTGGAAAGATAGTCATGGATCTCACTCGAGATGTACTCAGGATATCTATGAGAGGCTTCTCTTGATGATCTTCATTTCTATTCTGAAGGGACAAACGACGAACATTACTTTGTGAAGACATGCTATTCCCGGTGCCATCCAATAGATTAACAAACTTGGCTTCATGTGACAAGTAGCAGATAAGGTCCAGAACAATATCATGTACACGGCAAGCATGTACCTGGCCTAGATGATCATATATTGGCTGGATCATACTTCTATTAATGAGCTGGTTGAAGTAATTTAATCCGAGCAAAAACAGGCTAGTCCCTTGATTTCCATGGTGGACAAATCCTTCGGCCACCCACTTCCATATCAGTCTATCTCTATCAATCTCGCTATCTTCTGGATATATACATAGGTACAATAGACAGGTTCTCAGATGATAAGGTAGATCGTAATAGCTAAAAGATAGTATTCTCCGCATCTCCTCTAAACTGTTATCTTCTGTTAGTCCAGAGGCAAGAGATTGGAGCAGAATATCCCATTCAGTCTTTGGTTTCACCTCCTGGCCACTAGCCAAAGCACTAGCTATTGTAATGATGGCTAGTGGTACGCCACCACATTTCTTCAAAATATCTTTAGACACTTGTTCAAATTCATTTGGACATCCATTCTCATCGGCAAATACTCTTTTATAGAAGAGCCTGCTGGAGTCATCTGTCGAAAGAGGTTTCATATGATAAATTGAATCATCAGCCGAAGACCAACATGATTTGGAGACATCGAAATTGCGGGTTGTGGTGATTAGCCGACTGCCTAGATTGTTACTGTTAGAGAAAGCAAGGTTGATGTAGCTCCACAATTTTTCATCCCATACATCATCAATTATGACGAGGTACCTACATCAGCTTAGAGTATCAGGGTAAGGTCTACACATATCACAAAGTTGATGGCCATATGAATATATTGGTGCAACTATACATCTGTAAGGGCGTATATTCAGAAACAAGTTGTAACAAGCATGCATCTTAAACTCGATAATCCGATCTCACGAAGCATGCATTATGATCCTCCAATCAGATGATGTACAAAATGAATAAATATTTATGATTCGATGGAATAAAACACAACTAGCAAATTGTTGGATCAGTGGCCATACGTAAAATATAATTAACTACATAAGTTAAAATGGTCAGGTAGATATATTGGGAAGACCCTAGTACAGATTGGTCCACCAATTTAATATATGTCAGCTAATGAACCTCTTGGAGACCCACTCAAATAGTTAGCATTATCCTTTTGTCTGTACTTTGCTGATAGTAAGATTCTAAAAAAAAGGCATACATGGAAAATATAATGTGATAGTTAGTGAAGAGACAATTTAACTTGCTATTTGGTCATGAATCCAATATACAACATATAGTGTGATAATGAAGAGAAAGATAGAAATAAGTTTGATTAAAAAATTGTAACATTTATCTTACTCTTTCCTTCCTTTCCTTTTGCCCTTTTGGTGTAATATTTCTTACAGTTGTCATTGCACTCACTTTGGTGTAACGTAAAATGTTTAGATGGATTTCTTGGACCAAAGCCAATAAGTTTCAGCCATTGTAACAAATGCAGCAAGAAGTACTTACTAATTATTTCGATAAAGGAGGGAAGAATCAAACATATGTACTTAGGCTTGAAATTGAGCACCTATAAGGTTTACAGTTTAGTGCAAACTGCATAAGGTCAGTAAAGGCGAGCTTAAAAACTATTCTGAACCCTTCCGTGTGACGTACAATATTTTTAAACACTATTATAGTATTACTTGTACAGCTAGCATAGGAAACAAACATATATATCATATACTCCCTCCGTTCCGAATTACTTGTCTTGGATTTGTCTAGATACGAATGTATCAAGACTCATTTCAGTGCTAGATACATCCGTATCTAGACAAATCTAAGACAAGTAATTCGGAACGGAGGGAGTAGTTTACATTTTTGCTGTAAGTGATGCATACCTCTTGTTCTCTAGGAATTCATGAAGCTTTTTAATAAGCTGATTTGCATCCAGTATCACAAGATCTGAGTGAGATTTGCCGAGATCAATGAGGACATCTCTAAAAACCTTCTTGATGTCAGGGTTTCGACCTACGGGGACAAATGCCCAACAATCAAAATCACCTTTAATCTTGTGGTATACTGCTCTGGCAAGAGTGGTCTTGCCCAACCCACCAAATCCAACGATAGAGACCTTTTTCAGTCTTTTGTTAGATGCATCGTCGTCGGTCTCCAAGGAGAGCAGCCTCATGAGATCCTGATCCCTCTTTCCATAGATGCCAACAAGCTCTGTCGCTTCTGCGTACAGAGCACGGAGACGAGGATCAATTGCAACTGCTTCCGTAGGATTAGAAGCAACACCATCGAGCTTGTTCCTGTCACGCCTAGCTGCCACCTCCTGGAGTTGCACCTTGATTTCCTTGATGGCGTCAGCTATCCGATGGTGATTCTTGCCTATCTTGAACAAGCCTAACATCTTGCTCTTGAGCTCCTTGAATCTGCCAGTGTTATCGTGAGGCTGCTGAATACCTTCGACGCGTACGAGGAACTTGTCGACGACATCCTCCATGTTGTAGGAGAGCTCTCTGACCTCGTCGGCCCAGACCTTGACTTGCCTGTCGAGCTGGTCCCTTGGCACCTCGCCAACCTTGATAAGCGCAGCGTGCATGCTCGCAAGCTCCTTTTGGAGGAACTCAACATCTTTCCTGACGCGCTTGTGCAGGTTGTATTCATCCACGAGCAGCTCGCCCAGCTTGGGGATCAGGCTACCCATGGCACCCGTGACCACCCTCCATGAGTAGGAGTAGGAGCAAGCTTTCTCAACCGTCACCACCTCTGGAACAACCTGGAGATCGGAGCTGTAAATTGTGATCCAGGTTGTGTGAAGCTCTGAACTAACTCTAAATTTGAGCTCACTCACCTTGATGCTTCGGTCCTACTGGAGGCGAACAGCAGAACACGGCCGCTGCAGGACAGGATGTGGAGCAGAGGAAGCAGTGGCGCACGACAGGGGAGGCTGGTGTGTGTGGAGGTCGCTGCGTTGGATCTGGAAGAAAATGCGTGTGATTGTGAGTGTACAAAGAGTGGTAAAGGCGAAAGGGAGTGCTTTTGGTGTGTGGGTGTGGAAAGAAGGAATGCGCATCGCTCGGTGGCCGGCATGATCATGACAAGCACTACAGAAGATGCAATCTGTGCGAACATGGTTGCAGAGAAGGAAAGAAGAAGCACCATCGTTATCTATGCACATGGAAAGCATATATATGCACCCGCAAAAAAGAAAAGAAAAGAAAGAAAGCATATATGCCCTGCGTACTGAGCTCTCTCCCCAGTCCTTTACTAAACCTATTAAAATTTCAGGTGCAAGCTCCATGATAGAAAATCATCCACACTGATAGAAAAACTGGTACTCCATACATGTCCCAGGAGGACAGCAAGTGAAGCCATTTGGAAGACAAAGGTGTTTCAACGGCTTACACACTGTTGGCTTGTTCGGTTAGGCTAGGTTTTTTTGCGGATGATTGGAAGGGATTAAATCCCTTGCAAGTCAAAATGCTCTTCAAACCTCTCCAATCCCCTTCAATCCCTTTGGTGAGGGGATTAACGACGTCATTACAATGAAAGAGAAAACACGTGCATCGGCACCCTTGTATCTTGCCTTGGGTGTGTGTCGTGTGTGGGGGGTTGCATGTTGTGCCCGGGTTTGTATTTCTGGTCGTGGCTTTATTTATAAAGCGGGGCGAAAGCCTTTTTCGATAAAGGCTGAGATGCTTCCTGTTGGGTGGAGATCAAAAGAAAGAAAACACGTTGCTTTTGCAGCCGGCATGGTCGTGACAATCACTAGAAGATGCCGTTTGGGTAAAGCAGAGGACGACGGAAAAAGATATATAGGACAACAAATACTTATATATTTGGGGCATGCTACACGTTGGTCGGTAGATCATTTAGAAAAATCTGCCGCCTTGCGAGCTGTCCGATCAGGCTTAATCTAGTGGCCGAGCGTCATCCTCTATTTCTGCAACATAAGTCATGTTGCAGAAACATTTGAGAACATAATTCGTGTTGTAAAAACATTTGTAAAAGATATCGTGTTTCTAAATAATTTCGCAGCATAGATGATGTTGCAGAAACATTTGCAGATTTTTTTGCAACAAAGGCAAGTTGTAGAAAATATATGCAACAGAGATAATGTTGTAGGAACTATTATTGCGATTGAAGCTCGAGGAGGCGACAACCATGGATGCCGGTGCACCTCCAGGGTGACAGTGTCGATGTGCTTGCCGACGATGAGCCCCGATGGCGGCGGTCGGAGCAACGTGGGGAGGTGTCAGTTTGAGCGGGAGCTTGGGAGGAACAAGGCCGATTGATCGTGCTTGTCGACGGCCTCGTCGGCGTGCTTGCTGGCAACAACAGTCATGCTTGTCGGTGGCATCGTTGGAGTGTTTGCTGGCGGCGGTGATTTGAGCAGCGTGGGGGGCCTTAGGCTTGACGGGGGCTTGCGAGGAGCACGGGAGGCGAGGGATCCAGATCCCGCAACACGCCCATTATTGCGGTGTGAGAAATTGCAACAACTACTGAGTTGCAAAACTTAGTCTATGCAATACGTTGTTCCCGAGCCATCTGATTAAAATCAGATCTGGCGGCTAGGGAGGCGGTGGACACGCGCGTCGTTATCAGTCAGATGATTAGAATCATTTCCCCGTATATTTTGCTTCGGCACATTACAACCCTACCACCCCCACTTAAAATTTGAAGTTAAAGAAATTTTGATGCATAATACAGTACACTAGTCTCTTTGATATTTTTTTAAATTCGAATCATTTGGCGATTGCTTGTCACGCCTGCCCCGCGGTCTAACCCATCAATGTTTCTCCTAGACACACTGCATGAAATCCCCGCTAGCTCGTGGCTGTCAAACAGACCATGCTGGTTTCAATTACCTCGGCATTCACCAGTCGGCGCGGAAGCAAAATCGTGCCTCTCGCGGAAGCAAAAAAAAAGGAAAAGGTGTTTTTTGCGCAAAAATAATTTTTTTTTTAATTTTTCTCTTCCAAAAGCAAAGAAGGCCCGATGGAAATCCCAAAAGCCGAAATAACCTGGAAAAAACTGTCTAAAAAGCTGAAAACGCGTGCGAAAAAAATCGAAGGAAACACTCAAAGCGCGACACGTGGCGGCTGAGAGCGCACCACTCTCAGCCCGCCCCCAAGTGATCATTGGGAGGATCCCCAAGGAGCGATCGTTAACTAGTTGCTCTCCGTGATTCTCTTTGCCTTGCCTCATTCAGTATGGACCAATAACGCAAGAAAACTTAACGGAGAGGTGAGCTATTCCGAAAGAGTTGTTGCCTTTCTTGTCGTAGGTGATCTGCTATTCTCGGTACTGCTATGAGGTTCTGGGAGGATACATGGCTGGGGGAGACGCCCCTCGCACTCCAATATCCTTCGTTGTATAGCATTGTTCAGCGTAAAGATGCTTACGTTGCAACAGTACTACAATCCACTCCACTCAATATTCAATTTCGGAGGACTCTAGTGGGAAACCGTTGGGAGGCCTAGCTCAATCTTGTGAGAAGATTGATGGATATTCAGTTGTCTCAACAACCCGATCAAGTGTGCTGGAAACTAACTAAGAATGGAGAGTTCTCGGTTAAATCTATGTATTTGGATGTTATTAATACTAGCGTGATTCCTAAATCGAAACATGTTTGGAAAGTTAAAGTACCTTTGAAAATCAAAGTGTTTATGTGGTTTGTGCATAAACAAGTTATTTTAACAAAGGATAATTTGGCAAAACGCAATTGAACAGGATTTACAAGATGTAGCTTCTGCGACCAACATGAATCAATCAAACACCTCTTTCTTGATTGTCCTCTGGCAAAAATTATGTGGCGGTCAGTTCACATAACCTTTAACATTACTCCACCGAATTCTATCAATACGTTATTTGGACGTGGCTTGATGGGATAGATACCGATACAGCGAGACACATTCGTATGGGAGTATGTGCTTTGTTATGGCCAGTCTGGAACTGCAGAAATGATTTGGTCTTTAACAGAACAACAAACATTCATTTTTTGCAGGTTATGTTGATAGCCACTGCGTTGATCCGTATGTGGTCGCTACTCACTTCGACGGAGGCCGCCAGGGAGCGTTTGGTTACTGGGTCTACTCGATGGGAGATGGTAGCACGGGATATTTTCAACCGGTTTGGATGGCGGTCATGTAATAGGATAGGCATGTAGTGCTCCTATCTTTTGCCAGCCGGTTGTGGCCTTCATATTTATTGCTTAGCTCTTTGTGAGCCTTTTTTTGTATTTCTTTGTTTGAGACTTGAAGACTATTGTTGGACCTTTTGCTTTTTAATAATATTGGCCGTATGCATCGTTCAGATGCAGAGGCCGGGGCGAACCCCCTTTTCAAAAAAAGGTGATCTGCTATTGGTGAACCCGAGGCACTTTATCTGGTGGCCACTCTATCTGGCTATGCTTCGCCTAGAACTGGTGCATCCAGCTACCTAGGTTACAATGGAGTTGGAAGTCCAACTGGAGCATCTTCTCTGCAGATGCCTATCGATCCGTTATATGTTCAGTACCTTGCCGCCCAAGTTGCAGCCAGCTATGATGACCCTTTCATGGCCAGTGGACATCTAGGAAGCTCTTACATGGATTAGATTGGTCCTCAGTCACAGAAGAATCACGGCTGCTATGGAAATCTTGGATTTGGCCTTGGTTATGCTGGAAGCCCTTTGACGAGTCCTGTTCTGCCCTCTTCACCTGTTGCATCTGGTAGCCCACTTAGGCACGGTGAACGCAGCATGCGCTTTGCATCAGGCATGAGAAAATTTGGGGGTTCTTTTGGTTCGTGGAATCCAGACCTGGTTGGAAAGATGGAAGGAAATCTGATGCCTTCGCTTCTGGAGGAATTCAAGAGCAACAAAAGCAGAACTTATGAGCTCTCTGAAATAGCTGGGCATTTCGTTGAGTTCAGGTACACTTCTGCATTAAGTATATATATGTGAACATTAGTATGACATAACAGCATGCAAACTGTAATGACTTGTTAGTTGTAGCACGCGATTACATCATACAGTTGTGTTACTTCCTAGTTAATAGCCGGAGCTATATTTTTACTGGAACAAGGCAGGCATGAACTCCTATATTGCATACGTGAAGAAATATATATGGATAAACCGAGTAAAAAAAGAGGAATAATAAGAGTAGTGTTTCCTTACAGATTGTTTCTTTTATTTCTCTTTAACTACAGCCCAGTGATAACTATTAAGAGCACCCCCTTTGCGTGCATACGCATCGTATAGCCTTTAGGCCAAATACCAAATAGAAAGCACAGTAATCTTCTGCTTGTTCTGATCACTCAGGTAGTGAAAAGTGTTTTGGTCATTCCATTTTAGCAAACACGTATAGCAACCACTTCTATGTCCCTCTCAAGTGTGCACATGAGTGCACACACACATACTGCACACAGATGAGGAAAATTGTAAGACATGTCTTTGTAGCGCGTATGACATATAAGGCATTATGGCACCTAGCAAGATCCTACAAACTAAAAATGTTGTGGTTTGTATTGACGTTCCCTATCTTAAATACTTGTTTCAAAAGGGGCTAGGTCTGTTCTGCAGTTTGCACGGCTTTGCACTGGGTGCTGACCCCCCCTTAATAAATTACTGCTGATTTCTTACTCATGACTGTAAGTATGCAGAACTGTAAAATATATATCTTCTTGTATGCTTATTTAGTTTACTAACTATTGAATAATTTGTAGTGCCGATCAATATGGGAGCCGATTCATACAGCAAAAGCTCGAAACAGCCAGCACTGAAGAGAAAGACATGGTTTTTTCAGAAATCATGCCTCAAGCTCTCACATTGATGACTGATGTATTTGGAAATTATGTTGTTCAGAAGGTATGAAAGAGTAATTTGTTTGAGGTGGCGGCTTTGACTATAATTATATGGTAATTAACCATATGGTTTGCCTTTTGTCTAGTTTTTTGAGCATGGAAGCACTACTCAGATAAAGGAACTCTCTGATCAGCTTATTGGACGTGTCCTTGCTCTCAGTCTTCAGATGTATGGATGTCGGGTTATACAGAAGGTGCTTATCAGAGACTCATATATTATCTAGGAGAACATAGGACATCCTATTGAAGTTAATTTTTATCTCATAAGTAGGAATTTGTGATTTCTATACTTTTTGCATGGGCAAAGTAGCATTTACAATCACTATCTTTTCGATATTTCTATACCATGAAAATATTCCTATGGCTTGTTGAGATTGGGAGGTTTCTCTACCATGAAAATATCCCTATGGCTTGTTGAGATTGCATATACATTTCTACCAATCATTAAAATAATTCATAGTATGATACCTAAGCCACATCTTTCCACTAACACTTACAGTATGATGATTTCTGGAGCAAACAAGTTAGCTGATATTTTAGAAGGCATTAGCATACCAATTAACTTGTGAAGCTGTCACGGCATCCGTCTCTGTTATTCAATAGGATGTAATATATACTCCCTCCGTTCCATAATGTAGTGCATATAGATTTTATGTTGAATCTAATGATATATGTTTGGAATTCTAAATATAAATATTTATCTCCATAAACTTGGTCAAAGTTTCTGAGGTTTGACTTTAAAAAATAATCTATATGCACTACATTATGGATCGGAGGGAGTATTAGATGGGTACTGGACTGCTTAAGCATATCCATGTATACTTACAAAATAATAAACCTTTTGCACATATACCTAAATACATAAATATCTGGAAGAGTAAAGACATCTTATGTCATGTGATGGTATATATGTGCAGGCCATAGAGGTTGTGGATTTAGCTCAGCAGACTAAAATGGTTGCTGAGTTGGATGGACATATCATGCGCTGTGTACGTGATCAAAATGGTAACCATGTAATCCAGAAATGCATAGAGTGCATCCCTCAGGACGTTATCCAGTTCATTGTCTCAACATTTTATGGTCAAGTTGTGCTGCTATCCGCTCATCCTTATGGCTGTCGGGTACTCGGGTTATACAGGTATGATAATACTGCATAACTTGCCTCCTAATAAATCCATTTTGAAGTCCACAATCAATTTCACAATCTACCTCGCTCATCACATCATTGTGAATTACCAGAGGGTGCTGGAGCACTATGGTGATCCCACAACACAGCAGATAATGATGGATGAGATTCTCCAGTCTGTTTGCTTGCTGGCTCAAGATCAATATGGTAACTATGTTGTTCAGGTCAGTGCCACGCACATCTTTTTGAACATTGTTGTGTACCTTGAACTCGTCCAACCTTCTATGCTGCTTTACTGTTGTGTGGTGTAACGTAGTTGGGCTATTTTGTGCAGTATTATCTTTAATTATTGTACTGACCTCGCTCGGCATTCGCTTCCTTGGTCCCCCTCTATCGCTCCTTGACATCGACGAAAATTGGTGACGGCATGGACACATCCATCTGGCACGACAACTGGACCTCGCTCGGGGCCCTGGCGGCCGCTCTCCCGGCCGCGTACTCCCATTGTCTCCGTACCGGCGCGACCCTGGGGGACTTCGATCGGCTTGGTCCTGCTGCAATTCCCGTGCATGACCGCCTATCTAGAACTGCCGAGTTGGAACTCCACCTACTCTGGTCTGCCCTTAACCGCGTATGGTTCTCTGCGGCCAGTGACGTGCGGACCCTTTCTTGGGGGGGTTGTCTCCAGTTCAAGACGGGGGCGGTTTACCATATGATCAAAAGCTCTGGCTGCAGGCTCCCCCTGCATGGCTTCAACTGGGACGGTTTCATGCCCCTCAAGGTCAAGGTGTTCGCCTGGATCCTGTGGCATGGCAACACCCGCACGAGGGCCTTCCTACGTCGAATCAGGTTCCTCGACTATGACGATTGCCCCTTCTTCCCAGGACAGTCGGAAACGATCTGTCACCTCTTCTTCGAGTGCCCCCGTTTGCGCTTGATGTGGGCGCGTATCCTCGGTCGTCGTCGCTTGCCTGTTGATTGCATGGTGGAAAATGTTTGGTGCGCCTTCTCTATCAACCACCCCTCTTGGAGTAGTCCTCTCCTCAGCACGGCTATGTGCTCCATCCTTTGGGTGGTCTGGAAGTCCAGGAACCGGATGGTGTTCGATAACATCCATTCCTCGGATATTTACTTGCGGCATTCGATCCAAGAGCATCTTCACTTATGGATAGTTCGGGCCCCCGCCCACATAGACTGTGCGCCTTTGCGTCAATGGCGCATGGATGTTTGTAGCTGACGCACCCCCCTCCCTCCCTCCCTCCCCCTTCCCCCCATTAGCATTTCGGGGGGTGTTTATGTGATGCATGGAATGCTTCGTTGCTATTATTAATACAAAAATGTTTAGGTGGGCGATCGCCCCCCGTTGATTGTTCAAAAAAAAAAATTATTGTACTGACCAAATGCTTGAAAATTAATTTCATGTTAGTTTTTGTGTACATATTCTCACTGTTTACTAAAATAAGGCCTTTGTTCATCTTTTCTCTTGAAACGTCTTGCAATGAACTGTAGGCAGACTGCCTTCTATTTTGTGCAGTACCATCTGCAGGTTTAATAATTAAATGCTAACAAGTGGATCTGGAGCTTTTCTGGACTACTTACTGTTTTGCTATTGATGAAACACTGAGATCTGGACTATGCACTCTTAATTATGAGATTTTAAACCTTGTGTACCCATTGTCGCAACAATTTATTTCTAACAAGACTCACTGAACTTCTACAGCATGTTCTGGAACATGGAAAACCACATGAGAGAACTGCTATCATTGACAAGTTAATTGGGCAAATTGGGCAAATGAGCCAGCAAAAGTTTGCTTCAAATGTCATTGAGAAGTGCTTAGCTTTTGGTAACCCTGTAGAGCGGCAGATATTGATTGGTAAAATGCTTGAGTCTACTACTGAAAGTGAACCTCTTGAGGTCTGCGTTCTTTCAGCATTTTTTACCAAGCTCCCAAGAGAATCTACATGCCAAATATTTGTTAACATTGCTGATCTACATGCATATGTCCTTGCAGGTGATGATGAAAGATCAGTTTGCAAACTATGTGGTGCAGAAGGTGTTGGAGACTTGTGATGACCAGCAGAGAGAGATGATCCTTACAAGGATCAAAGCTCACCTGAACACACTGAAGAAGTACACCTATGGGAAGCACATAGTCGCGCGTGTAGAGAAGCTAGTTGCTGCTGGAGGTATGTTTTGTCATACATATACACAGATTCAGCATGAAGATCTTACATATGATAACCATATGTCTGTCTTACTCTTGTGGATGCAGAGAAGCGCCAGGGGCTTCAACCAGCATGCACCGCCGCCTGAAGGCGGGACTATGCAGTTGTACAGCTAATAGTGGCTAGGTTTGCGCTCGCGTTTCCCCCCAACAACCGAAAACCCTATAAGATCGACTAGTAATGGTACCGGCATGAATAAGATACAAATCTTGGTTGCACTGGAGAGAGTGTACATTCTGTAGCTGAGGAAGCAAAGACTAATCTGAGAGACGAAGCTGTAAAGAGGAGGAAGAGGGTGGAGTATGTTTGAACATGTTACTCTGCTCACTGTACAAATTTAGCACTAGAGAGAAGGGAGAAAGAGTTGTTAGCTGTCGTAAAAATGTCCGAGTTGAGAGCCGCTGCGACTACTTTTTTAGTTATCCTGTCGTGTGTCTCGTGTCGATAGAAGCAAACAAACCATGATGATGGCTTGCTGTTGTTGTTGTAAGATAAAACTCTTTTCTGCAGTTTAAGCTGAAGTTATTAGTATCAGCTTTGCTGAACTGTTGAACAGTTTCGTGTATTAATGGAGTGTGTCTGTCTGTAATCTAATCCAGGATGATGATATGCATGAGTTAGTTTATGTTCTTGCCAAGTTTTTCTCTCACCAAGATTCATGGTGTTTGGTATTTATAGCCAAGCATAACTCATATCTGTAGGATCTGAAGTATTCTGTGCTAGTTACTGTTTATTGGAGTGTGTCGTCTGTAATGCTAGTTACTGCTTATTGCTTGATTTTAAAGCCTTGCAAATAAATTTGGATGTAGCTCAAATGGTAAGAGCATGTGTAGGCTATGCATATCAGATAAAATGTTCTACAATTTTTAAATGTATCTTGGCATTAATAAACTATTTAATATACATTTCTTATGCACTTAATATGTTTGGCTGTGCACAGTGGTAATTCTAGGGCAGAGTAGGATTTTTAGTGAATCTTTGAAAGATAGATTTTAAAAGAGCAGATGATATATGTCGCCACCGCCACGCACTTCCGCTCCCGTGAGCCGCCGCCGCCATGCATCGCCGCGCTCGCGCGATCGCCCCGTTTCGCCGGTGCACCACCGCCTCCACATCGGGCCACCGCCTCACCACGCTATCGACGGTGCCTGCTGGTCCACCGCCTCGCCGCGCTGCCACCATGACGGGCCACCGTCACACATATCAATGACATGTGGGTCCTAGGCCATTGTTTAACTAAAAATAGAAGAAAAACAACTTTCCATAAATTATACGATCCTCCCATAAAACCTCTTTTACGGGAAGATTTTGCAGGAGCTGTTGGAGTTGCTCTTAGGAGGCCAGCACCGCGCGTGTCCTCTTCTTCCCATGTCGGCCCTAATGATTCTCTTATTCGACTTTTACCACTTCTGATTTAACTATGTGTAGGCTAGAGCTGAAACCATTAGAATACATATAAAGAAAATGAATAACTACGGAGAATGATCCAGTTAAATCGGCACAAATATATAGCCCTTTCTGTCACTATCGGATTTAGGCTTCATTTGGCTTTGAGACAGCGCTTTCAAGCATACGAAAGTAATTTGCAGCCATAGGGTACACATGCTTGTTAGTTGGTAGCACACTTTAAAAATAGTACGTGTAGTTGGAAGCACACTTCCCATTTGTATGTAACAGAAACATGTTGGCTAAAGTAGTAAATACTACTACCTCTGTCCGGAGTTACTTGACGCTGAAATGGACGTCTCTAGACAATACATGCTGAAATGGTAAAACTAGTAAATTCTAGCAATTCCGGATGAAGGGAGTAGTTTTTATGTAACAGTTCCAATAGTAAACTGCAGTTTTTATTTCAATTAAAGAGCTCAATTGTCATTCATCACGAAACTGAAAATACACCCTCAGGTTTATCCGGTTCAGCTTAAAAATAAAAAACACCAGCATGTCATGGGCTAGCCCTCCCATGTAACAACATGCAAAACTAAAGCAAAGCAAAGCTATCCTTGTAAGGACCAATTCACCCCAACACCCTTACTTATTCATTACAAAACCAAGCAATCTGCAAGTGACTGCCATTTAAAAGAAGTTCATCACACAACTTCCAGCAAAATTTGAAACCTTTGCACGGCCAGCGCCCACCCAAAATGTTTGTGAAACATTCATCTCTGATGCCACCAGCAGTAACCCCACCGTCCCGCGCCCCTGCTACCTGCATATCGTGCAATTCTTCTCTGTAAGATAGACCAATAAAACATCTAATATCGATACGAAAAATATTTTTCAAGCAATTATCATTCCTCAGTTTCCACATATACCTTGAAATTCATCACCCAAAGCACAAAGTCCCTCCATGCTAACAGGACTATAAGGAATATATGATTCAGTAGCTCTTTTCTACTGCAAAAAAGACACTTTCCTATACCACACTACCTCGATGATTCAGATTAACTTTGCTGATACTATTTCTGAATGCTAACCACAAAAATACTATGATCTTGCTCATTTCTGAATCAACAGAAATAGTGCTGAATGCTAACCACAACATTCTTCTGTAAAAGCCATTTACATTAACCTTTTTTATGGGATCATCTACATGAATCTTGCTCATTCCTCGAGACTAAAACCTTCACGATCAGCAAGAAATCGATGTGATAGCTGAGAAGTTCCACCATACAGACCCCCTCTAAATTTTAGAGCAGTGAAATTAGCGTGTAGCATTCTAGCTACAGAGCTATGCTTATATATTGATAAGTTGTATAACCTGGACTACTGGTCACCTAAAACAGCACCCCCTGTCCATAAATCTTCCCAAAATCTAGTTCTATCCCCAGTTCCCCTTTACTAACTATCCTTCTACAAATTTGCATAAGATAATTCTTATATTTCATCAGCCCTTGCCAGAAAAGAGATCGGGCAAGTTTCACACTACACTGCCAAGTTCAGTTTTCTGATCAGATACTTATGTCTAGCAATTTTTGTAAATACATTAATCTGTTTCTAATTTCCATACAGCCGTTATAGCATAGTTGATCAATAGGACGACAAGCTGAGCTCTAGATGATGGAGAAAGATGGAAAAGATAACAGGCAAATATCTGCTACATACCTGAGAGCAGATCTGATGTAATGTGAGTCGCTCTGCGTCAGAAATCTGTTCTCCTCCTCGTCCTCACACAAATCGTCATCATGAGCATCTTGGTAGATTCAGAGATCAGAATCAATGCAGAAAGTAATAAGGTCAGTCCGTCATTTAGAAAAAAACGCATACGTAAGTGCACAAGTAATTAGTTAGGTCCAGCGTGAGTACCTTCTGCTATACGCGGGATCATATCAATATAAATCCTGGGATGGTTGGGATGGGCGTCGAGGGCGTGCCTCACCGCAGCCTCCGCTTCCTTTGCCTCCCCAACCCTCGCTCCATCACAATACAATAAAACCCTGACAGAGTGCCGAAGGGAGAGCAGGTTGCCTTGCAGGCCAAAGTTGAAACCACGGTTACCATCCTCTTTCGCCACCCGCACGCCAAGACTGAACCAAACTGCTTCCGCCCTCGGCAAAGCTCCTGATTCGAACATTTATTATTTTCTTACTTGTATCATTTTCTTACATTTTTTATTGCATCTTATATAGTGCGATGGTTTTGGTATCCGCCCCCGTCGGCCCTCGTCCTGTCTATGATTCCGATTTGGTATGTATATTATCTTTATAACTATTGGTTCATTTATTGTTTATGAAAATTATGCCGACCAACGTGACATAGATTTTATTTATCTAGGATGTATGTGAATCGGAAATGCCAACCGACCCTATTGTCGAGAGGTTAAATTTAGTTGAAGAAGAAAACAATTTGTTGAAGGAAAAAATAAAAAAATTGAGGAGGAGAAGATGATATTGGAGTTGCATGTTGCGGATGTCGTCGATGATCACAAGATCAAGATGGATGCAATGCGCTTGAAGATTAGAAAGATTAGAAAATATGCCATTCATACCGAGGCTTGGTATCATTATGCCGTTGGATTAATTGTTACCTTGGTTGCGATTATGATCGCATTTGTTTTCGCATTGAAATGTTTTACATAGTTTCAATGTATGGTTTAATTAATTAGATGCTCTGGAGAGCTATATGTTGTTAGATGAGAACTATGTATGCACTTTGGTTTTAATGTGATGATGAACTTCTATTAATTTGGACACTTAATTATATATAATGCACGCAGATGAACTGGCAATGGATGTACGGTGACATACACACCCGCGAGTACATTAAGGGCTTGCATGAGTTTCTCTATGCGGCTGAGGCAAACAAGCAGAATGGTTTTATGTGTTGTCCATGCACTGAATGTGGGAATACGAGGTCTTACTCTAACCGGAAAATCCTTCACTCCCACCTGCTTTACAAGGGTTTCATGCCACACTATAATGTATGGACGAGGCACGGAGAAATAGGGGTTATGATGGAAGACGGCGAAGAAGAAGAGTACGATGACAACTATGTGCCCCCTGAATACGGTGATGCTGCAACGGGGGGAGCTGGTGAAGATCAAGAGGAAGCAGACAATGTGCCCAATGATGCTGCCATGGGTGAAGCTGCTGAAGATCAAGAGGAACCAGACGATGTGCCCGATGATGATGATCTCCGCCGGGTCATTGTCGATGCAAGGACGCAATGCATTAGTCAAAAGGAGAAGCTGAAGTTCGATCGCATGTTAGAGGATCACAAAAAAGGGTTATACCCCAATTGCGAAGATGGCAACACAAAGCTTGGTACCGTACTGGAATTGCTGAAGTGGAAGGCAGAGAATGCTGTGGCTGACAAAGGATTTGAGAAGCTACTGAAAATATTGAAGAAGAAGCTTCCAAAGGATAACGAATTGCCCGACAGTACATACACAACAAAGAAGGTCGTATGCCCTCTAGGATTGGAGGTGGAGAAGATACATGCATGCCCTAATGACTGCATCCTCTACCGCGGTGCATACAAGGATCTGAACGCATGCCCGGTATGCGGTGCGTTGCGGTATAAGATCAGACGAGATGACCCTGGTGATGTTGACGGCGAGCCCCTCAGGAAGAGGGTTACTGCGAAGGTGATGTGGTATGCTCCTATAATACCACGGTTGAAACGTCTGTTCAGAAACGAAGAGCATGCCAAGTTGATGCGATGGCACAGTGAGAACCGAAAGAAAGATGGAAGTTGAGAGCACTCGCTGACGGGTCGCAGTGGAGAAAAATCGAGAGAAAGTACTGGGATGAGTTTGCAAAGGACCCAAGGAATGTATGGTTTGCTTTAAGCGCGGATGGCATTAATCCTTTCGAGGAGCAGAGCAGCAATCACAGCACCTGGCCCATGACTCTATGTATGTATAACCTTCCTCCTTGGATGTGCATGAAGCGGAAGTTCATTATGATGCCAGTTCTCCAAGGCCCTAAGCAACCCGGCAACGAAATTGATGTGTACCTAAGGCCATTAGTTGAAGAACTTTTACAGCTGTGGAATGGAAACGGTGTACGTACGTGGGATGAGCACAGACAGGAGGAATTTAACCTTAAGGCGTTGTTGTTCGTGACCATCAACAACTGGCCCGCTCTCAGTAACCTTTCAGGACAGACAAACAAAGAATACCATGCATGCACGCACTTTTTAGATGACACTGAAAGTATATACCTGGACAAATGCAGGAAGAATGTGTACCTGGGCCATCGTCGATTTCTTCCGACCAACCATCAATGTCGAAAGAAAGGCAAGCATTTCAAAGGCGAGGCAGATCACCGGAAGAAGCCCGCCATGCGCACCGGTGATCACGTGCTTGCTATGGTCAATGATTTACACTACGTAATCTTTGGAAAGGGTCACGGGAAGCCTCTCGTCAAAGATGAAAGATCTCTATCAACGATGATGCGAAGATTGCATGATTGGTACTTGAAAATCTGCAGAGACTCTGGGGGAGGAGTACTTTGTATGTGAAAGTTAAAAAGGAGCATGACCTCGTTGGAATTGATCTGTTGCCTGTTCCATTTGAGGAGTTCTATCAGTTTTTCAATCAATTGGCCCTCGATAAAACAACGGTCGCCTGCTACTGTCTGTAAGTAGTACTACTTCTGTCATTAAGTTTCTCTATATAGCTTAGCTCTTTCATTGCATGTATTTATAATCATCCTCACTATATTATGCAGATTGAAGATCGCCGAATTGAAGAAAAGACAAGTCGGTGATATTGGGTTCATTAACACATATCTCATAGATGCAACTCAGGTTAAATTGCATGCCGCAGATACCGAGGCCAACTTGCTACGATCGTTGGTAATAAATCAAAACAAAGATATAATACTCTTTCCTTACAACTTCAAGTGAGTGTTACTGTCTTGTGCGTATTCGGTTTCCCTTATATATTAGTCAAGGTTATAGTAATGTAATTGATGAGTTATGCATGCGTGTGCAGTTTCCACTATATTCTCCTACATATTAAGCTTGAGCAGGGACTAGTAACCGTCTTAGACTTAAGACGAAAAGATTCCCAGGACTATGCAGACATGACTCAATACTCGAGAAGTAAGTTAAATCGATCATTATCCACCATATCAGCAACTTTGTTCATTTCCTGATATACCAAGTAATTGTTTTCTTTCTCCGGCAGGGTTTGGAGAAAATTCACCAGAAAAGCTCCGGGACTGCCGAAGGAGCTGCAATTTAGACACCCGAAAGTAAGTACTATAGTAGCATTTTAAGCGCATCTACTAGTCATTCAAGCGCTAGTTTCATCAATACCATTTGGCATTCTTGCTTATCAGTTTGATTAACCTCTATTTCTTGTAAAGTGGTTGTGGCAGGAACAAGGGAATGATTTCTGTGGATACTATGTTTGCGAGTCCATCCGCCACACGACCTGTGAGCGGGGCTACACTGAAGAACAATATAAAGTACGTAAATAACAACATTCACAATTTTATTTTATTACCATCATTTGTGTTGAGTTTCATTCATTCATATATATATATGTATTGACCCCCTTCTTTAAATTAGATGTTTCGGAAGCGGGATGAACTCCTAGCACCAGCTCGCATGCGAGGAATTCAAGAGGAATTGGCGGCATTCTTTCTTGACCACGTGATCCCTGAAAACGGAGAATTCTATGTGGACCCTGAGTCCGTATGATTATATTTGTAAGAGATAATTATTGTATATATGTAGCCGGTAGTGTCAGATAGATATACGAGAACTTGTTATTCGACCAATCTTTTTTGTAAGCTGATTGGCATCCAGCATCGCAAGATCTGAGTGAGGGTTGCCGAGATCAATGAGGATATCCCTTAAAACCTTCTTCATGTCAGGGTTCTGACCGACCGGAACAAATGCCCGACAATCGAAATCACCTTTAATCTTCTCGTACACTGCTTTGGCAAGAGTGGTCTTGCCCAACCCTCCAAATCCAACAATGGAGACCTTCTTCAGTTTCTTGGTAGAGGCATCATCGCCCTCCAAGGAGAGCAAACTCATGAGCCCCTGATCCCTCTTCCCATAGATGCCAACTAGCTCTGCCGCTTCTATGTACAGAGCACGGAGACGAGGATCGATTGCTTCACTAGGAGTAGAAGCAATACCATCGAACTTGTTCCTGTCACGCCTAGCAGCCACCTCCTGGAGTTCCTTCTTGATGTCCTTGATCGCGTGAGCTATCCCATGCTTATCTACGACCTTCTTCAACAACTTGGTGGTCCTCTTCATGAGCCCCTTGAATCCGTTGGTGTTGTCGTCGGGCTCAACGCCATGGACCCGTACGATGAACTTGTCGACGACATCCTCCATGTTGTAGGAGAGCTCTCTGACCTCGTTGGCCCATAGCTTGACTTGCCTGTCAAGCTGGTCCGGCGGTACCTCGCCAACCTTGATGAGGGCAGCATGCATGCTCTCAAGCTCCTTCGTGAGGAACTCGACATCTTTTCTAACGTGCTTGTGCAGCTTGTACTCCTCCACGAGCAGCTCTCCCAACTTGGGGATCAGGCTGCCCATGGCCCCCGTGACAATATTCATCAGAGCTCTCTGGATCAATCAGCTGGAAACCTGCAAATCGATGAATATAGGGATCTGTAACACAATCCAAGCTCTGGTGGAACTGAGTTGACAAGCCAAATCGATGTGGGGATCTGGACCAAGCCCACCTTTGGTGCTTCGCGGCAGAGCTGAAGACAGCTTGTACTCCCCCACAAGCAGTTCTCCCAGCTTGGGGATCAGCTTGGCAATGGCACCCGTGACAATATCCATCAGAGCTCTCCGGAGCAATCAACTGGAAACCTGCAAATCGATGAATTTAGGGATCTGTAACACAATCCAAGCTGTAGAACTGAGTTGGCGAAATCGATGAATGTAGGGATCTGGACCAAGCCCACCTTTGGTGCTTCACAGGAGAGCAGAACACAACGGCGGCGTCTTCGTCGGATGGTCGCGCTGTGGGGACAACAAAGCGGAAGCGGCGACTGGGCACCACTCGATTAAACGCTTCACTCGGTGGGCGCCGGGTCAGTGGATTCGATGCATGGTGCTCTGAATAATGACCTGAAAAATAGATGAATGTGGGGAGCTGTAATCCAATCTAAATTGTATGACACTTTAATTTCAGCCAGCTCTAGAACTGGGTTGCCAATCCAAACTGCAAGATCCATCCAATCCAAGCCCACCTTTGCTCTTCACGGCAGAGCAGAACACAGCGGCGGCGTCACCGTTGATGCTTCATCGGCAGAGCAGGGCGGAGCAGAATACAGCGGTGGCATCAACACCGGATGGCCATCACCGTTGACGCTTCAACGGCAGAGCAGGACAGAGTAGAACATAGGACGGCAGCGAGGTCGCTTCACTCGATCTGGAAGAATAAGTAATAAGAACTTACAATCTAGCAAATCAACAGATTAATAAGAGGAGAATAGCAAGAAAGATGGAAGGGAAATTTTTACCAGGCCGCTAGCCGGGTCAGTGCCTTCGATGCACGGTGCCCTGGATTCAACCAATGCAAATCGATGAGAAAATCGTCAAGCAGGAGAAGCAATAACATTTAAGATCCGAACATTGCTACTTTACTAGAAACAAATCGACAAGAAACATACCCCAAATGTCCATGTAGGTTGGATAAGATCATCAACGGCAGCACAATGGAGGAGACTGATAGGAAGCGGAGCCGAGGAGCAGAGGAAGTACAGTAGTACTCTGTACTAGATAGATACAGAGCCCCACGATCCCACCCTGGATTCAATCAACACAAATGGATCGGAATCTCAAGAAGGAGAAATAATAACTTTTAGATCCAAGGATTGCTACTTTAACTAGAAACAAATCGACAGGAAATATACCCAAGCATTGTCCACGGTCTGTGGCAGTCAGTTGGCAGGAGCGAGGGCGGAGGAGGAGATCAGCAACAAGGGCGGATGGATCTTATTCCAGGGAGCGCAATGGAGGAGAGGACTGAGATGAGAATGAGGAGAGGAAGGAGTACTCAGTGGAGACAAGAAGCACTCAGTGGAAGACCAGCACGACAGTCAATGGAGATAGAAAATTACTACTCTACTCAGTCGGCACGTTCTTCGAGTAGTACTTGAGGGAGGGGATACAGAGCAAAGGCTGATGTGCATATTCTCCTTAAATGGCCCTTTTAAAATCTAAGCACAATCCTACAAAAACGAATCCTCACATTTGACAGCTTGAAGTTATGCTAAACCGGGGTTATCCTTCTTTAAAAAAATATATTACATGTAGTGATGCTAGACCAAACATCAAATGGTTTAGCATTGATATCTAAGGCCAGATTTCAAAAAAAAGTTTTCGAAGAGGCCAGTGAAACAAATAAGTTTACAAAGGGCCATTTAGGGGAGACAACACATGGTTCACTGCATTAAGGGCAATGCATCAGCAACGTGGCTCACTAAATCGCCCATATATGTTCACATGGGATAGTCCGGGCATTTTTAGTCTTCCAACACAGATATCCATTTTGGACGGACTGATCCGAACGTCTGAAATCCCCAAGGTGGCCCCAAATTGAGGAGGGTGGGGGGGGGGGGGGGGGGGGGGGGGGGGCGTGGGGGAGGGTCCAGAGGTCAGCTACGCCGGACTGCATCACATCAGTGCCACCTAAAACCCTGGCCGACTCATGAACCGCCATCGCATTTACATCGGCTATCTGTCTACCCAAATTGAAGTCCGGCCGCACCCCCACCTTTGATGGGGAGGGCTCTACTATGAGGGCGAGGAAGATCACATCGATGACGCAGTCGTTGTTGCGATTCTCAAGGACCAGGAAATCATCCACGACAATCAGGCGGTGCTCAAGGCTCATGAGGACGAGGAGGCGGAGATGCACGTCAATTATGCAAAAGTGACACACGTTGGTGGCTTCGACGGGTTCAAGCAAGCAACCAACAATGATGAGGTTTGCGGCTCCGGCGTTGAGGGGGAGGGGGGTCATCAACCTCACCTCTAGCATGAAGGAGTACGATATTATTTTAACATGCTCTCTCTTACCCCCCCCCCCCCCCCCCCCTCGCCCGGTTTTCATGTGAGGTAAGAAGGTAAGAGTTATTCAGACCACCCGGTTTTCATGCCCGGTTTTATTAGTGGTCTTTTCAGTTGTAAAATGGCTCGGAGTCCACCTTGTTTAAGGCATAGTGTTGTATGGCCTGCGCCTGGCGGAGATTTTGGGTTTGTATGTGTGACTAATGTCGTTTGAGATGCCCTTACCCCTGCCAGTTGAGTTGGTGAGTCACCTGCCAGACTTGCATCTACCCCTCTCTCCTCCATAAGACATTTGGCAGATGGTAAAGTACTCCTATGCAGTACAAAAGCAATGAATACTCTCTACCAAACCGAAATATACAAACTAGACCGAGGGGCTCAATTTATTTCCAGTTACAAAGAGGAAAGCTTGTGAGAGTTGTGTCGAATATTATTGTACAAGATAGGGTTACAGTTGGACTTGGATTTGGACTGTGTGTAGATAGGATATGGAGTCGTGTCCAAGTAGGACACTTGTATCCTAGGCCTCTCATATATAGCGGGGGTAGACACATGATGTAACCTATGCCAACATAATAGCACGAGCACGCGGGAGAGCCTGCGGCGTGTGCCTGCGCCCGGGCGGCCGGGGTGCGGTATTGTAGCGGTGTCATGGGGAGGAGCGCCCGTAGTCATGCCCCGGGGATGTAGCCATGATGGTGAACCTCGTTAACAAATCTCGGTGTCGTACTTGTGTGATTGCTTGGTCCTCGATAGATCGATGGAGTGCCTCGGATTATTTTAACAAAGCTAATTAGTTACTATAGTTTCATTAACTGATAAATGTGATTAACAACTCTTCACCAATCAACCTTTCAGTTTCATTAACTGATAAATGTGATTAAACCTTCATTAGTCCCAACTCTTCACCAATCAACCTTTCCCAACGAATTTTCACCGGTCACTAATATTCTCTTACTACATGCGTTTTGCATTCAGAATATGAAATTACTCTTGACTAGTCCATCGCCTCGAATATATTTTCATGGACACTGAGATAACTTCATAGAGTAAACTTACAAAGATATACTCATATTCCACTACGCTAAGAGCAACTTCAACAGCAGACCAAAGAAATGTGTCCAATATCGGAAAACTGAAATTTTAGATTTTTTAGCCCCAAAACGGCTTTAATAGAAGACCTAAAATTGCATGGAGACTACATTTTCTTGGTAGTAATCTAAATTTTGCTACGGCCATCATTTATGTAAACACTCCTCTAACTACACACCTCGCCACACCCATCATCCATGTCAGCATGCCTCGTTTGCCACTTTGTCGACATGAAACTGGACTTTTTAATTGTGCTTTTTTATTTGATTCATTGGTTTTTAGTTCCAACAATATTTCCCTCTGCATCCATGGCATGGCCGGTGTGCGCCATGTGCTGCATCTTGGAACGTACAGTACATTGTTCAATAGATGCGCGTTGGATGCCGCCTCGGGCGTCATAAAATAAACTAGATGTGTTTGCATGCGTGTCGTCAGTCACCAAGCCCCGAGGTCAGATCTAAAACCCAACTAGCAATTGAGTTCCCACGGGCACTCTCATGCTCCTTGTAAGGCTGGTCATAGTGGGAGTAACTTAGCAAGTAACATAACACACCCCAAGAAAAATTTGCTTACATGGCATGTATTTAATGAGGAGAGAGATAGTTGGAGTAACATAATATATTACTGTAACATAACACATCCCAAGATAAAATGAGTCTACATCTTAATAAATGATGGCTTGCATGATACCACATATATGTTACTCTCCATTATGAAGGTAATAACATAGACTAGTAACATAAGCATGTTACTAGTCTAAGTTACTCCCCACTATGACCAGCCTAAACTCGTAGTCTTGACTCTCGCAGCGGTCCATGCATGTCCATTGGTTCTTGGACTGATATGTAGGTTTAGTTAAAGCGTAGATTGTTAGTTGTTGTCACCTAACTCTTAGCGTAGTTGTGTTGTTTGCTGATTCCTCGTTTTTGGTGCGATTATTGATTTCCAATTATCCCCTGACCTCCTTTCTAAGAGCACTTTCTCACTCTGAGGTCTTTCCCGCCGTCGCCCCGTCCAGCCCGCCGCCGTTGCATCGCCCCTTCGGACGGTAACGCTGCGGCCCGCGGTCCACCACCGTCCACGCGCGTTGACTTCCACGTGATATGCGCCGCGCCGCCTCGCTTGGCGTGGGAACGGCACCGTCCACGCCGGTCTTTGTCACGCTATCGAGTTCATTATCGCTTACTTCGAGCACCGCCGTCGCGCTCCTTCTCTAGCCGCCGCCGCTGCCGCTGCTCGTCTTCCACGGCTCGACGGAGACTACCTCGACACCGGCGACCCCCGACTCGACACCGACCATGGCGTTCTTCGCACGGCTACCTCGACTATGGCTACACCACCTGCACTCTCGACTACCTCGATAAACAGCACAAAGGGCTACCTCCTTGCTTGAGCAACCACGTCGGTTTCCAATCCAGCCACGGCTCCGCGATGCATCGACCGTTACGACTGTGGGGGAGTGTCCGTCGGCTTCCCTTCAGACTCTTCTCCAGTCTCACCGTCTGCGTCGCTACCGTTGTGACTGCGGGGGATGTTGAGTATATTGATTATTAGGAAAGACGAGATAGACTAGGATTTGTTCCAGCTTGTCTTGTACTCCAAGTTAGTCATTGTACTCATATATATATGCCCACGAGGCTCAAGCAATACAACAACTATTCCACCAACTTCTCTCTTCCTTCTAACAATATAGAAGCATTCAAGGCACAAATGAAGAAGGAATATAAGATGAGTGACCTCGATTTGTTGAGTTTTTACCTTGGAATTGAAGTGAAACAAGGCCCAAATGGTATAACTCTCTCTCAATCTGCTTATGCTCGGAAATTTTTGGAGAAGTGCCAAATGGAAAATTGCAACACCTCTCTCACACCAATGGAACACCGACTGAAGATCAATAAAGTAAGTGATGCTCCACTATTTGATTCCACATATTATCGCAACCTTGTTGGTAGTCTGCCATACCTTTTGCATACACGACTGGATATATGTTATGCAGTTGGCATAGTGAGCCGTTTCATGGAGAACCCCATGTCCGAGCACATGGCAGCGGTGAAGCACATTCTCATGTATGTGCGAGGTACTTTGGACTTGGGATGTGTGTACAAGAAGGGTGGAAATGGAAAACTGATTGGGTACAGCGGTAGTGATCATGCCAGAGACTTGGATACTAGGAGAAGTACTTCTTGTGTGTTATTCTATCTTGGTGAAAACTCGGTCAGCTGGTCCTCACAGAAGCAAAAGATTGTGACCCTTTCTTCATGTGAGGCCGAGTATGTTGCAGCTACGGCATCTGACATGTCAAGGTATTTGGTTGGTGAGGCTGCTCGCAAACCTGCTATGAAGAGAGGCAGAGAATGTGTTGTTGAAGGTTGATAATAAGTCAGCGATCTCACTCAGCAAAAATCTGGTCTTTCATGATAGACGCAAACACATTGATCCGAGATACCATTTTGTGAGAGAGAAATTAAGTGGAGGCCGGTAACATTGACATTGAGCATGTGCGAACTGATGATCAGCTAGCCGGCATCCTGACTAAGTCATTGGGGAGAGTGAAATTTCAGGAGACGAGGAAGAAGGTTGGGGTCATGGCAGTGAGCAACATGGGACAAGCCTGAGGGAGAGAATGTTGATGCAAATCAAGCATGTCTAGATTCATCACGTAAGATTTAGATTTATTCCAGTTGAAATATGGTGCACGTAACCATGTTGTGTACGTGCCCATTAGTCTGTTTTACATCCTGTACGTAGTAAATAAGAGAACCTGACATGTTTTTGTTCATGTGGGTGTAAGTGCTGAAGAGACGGCCACACAAGCGATCGCAGTGGTTAAGGCGCGAAGAGTTTGAAGAGGCCAAGTGGGATGTTGAGTGGCGTGATGTGTGGGCCGTTGGGCCGGTGTTGGGTTGTAACTCGCGGTATATAAGCGAGGGTGTGGAGCGCTGTACGGGATGGAATTTAAAATTGAGTTCATTCTTGCCTCTCATTCTATCTTATCCCCTCCATCACGCCAAGTGGGATGTTGAGTGGCGTGATGTGTGGGCTGTTGGGCCGGTCTTGGGTTGTAACTCGCGGTATATAAGCGAGGGTGTGGAGCGCTGTACGGGATGGAATTTAAAATTGAGTTCATTCTTGCCTCTCATTCTATCTCTCTCGCTCTCTTCCTCAACTCTGATTCCCCTCTGTCTCCTACCTCTACTCCGGCTCACCGCTGATCAAACCCTGGACCATGTAGGGTGTGACAGTTGGTATCAAAGTCCTCGCTCCTCTCCGTCGCGTTTCGCCGGGAATTTTTTTCCGTTTCGTACCCAGCAAATCCGAGGCGACGGTAGCGGATCACCCTAGGGTTCGATCCGCGTAATCCCTGACGTGAGGTCGGTTGATTCGGAGAAATTGGTGACCACAACGACATTCAAGCCGAATCCGCAGTCGCGCTTCATCGTGGACGAGATGGAGGCGTTCCAGGAAAGGATGCTGAAGGAGTTTGCGGAGATCCGTGCCGCGCAGAGCAAGCTGCTCGCCGTCGATGGACTTAGCGCACAGCTTGAAGCCCTCGACGCCAAGCTGATCAAGCAAGGCGCGTGGCTCGATCAGGTGCAGGTCAAGGTGGATCGCTTCTGCAACACGCTCGGACAGGTGCAGTAGAATCAGGCTCATGTGGCACAGATGCACAAGCAGGATGGAGTGTCAGAGGTTGCATCGCCGACTGCGTCGGAGGTATCAGACGGCATCCTCGGCGCGGGGCCTCGATCGGTGGGGCGTCCTCCGCCGCCTCCTATCCAGGTTCCTGAAGTTCAACATGGCCAGCAAATTCCTTTTATGCCCACGGTAGATGAGAACCTGGGCAAACGCCAATGGATGCCGAAGATGGATTTCCCTAAGTTTGATGGCACAGATGTGCGGATATGGTTGGACAAGTGTGAAGCATTTTTCAGGCTCTATCACATTCCTGACAGCTTCAAAGTCACATCAGCCTCTCTGTATCTGTCAGATAACGCCGCCCATTGGTATCAGGCGTTCAAACAGTCTGGGGAATTTCATACATGGGAGCAGTTTTGTCAGGCAATTTTGCTGGAATTTGATGTTGATGTGTACAGGCAGAAGATGAAGGAGCTGATGCTGTTGAAGCAAGTAGATACTGTCGAAGAGTATAAGCAACAGTTTTTGCAGCTGGTCTACACGGTTAAGCTGTATGATCCCACAATCAGTGACACTTTTCTGGTCACGAGATTTTGTTGGGTCTCAGGAGGAGCTTCGATCTGATGTGGAGTTTCAGATTCCAGGCACTGTACAATTGGCAGCTCTTTATGTATCAGTTCAAGAAGGATTGTTGGTTCAGCAGAAAACACACAAACCCATTGTCCAAAAAGCCTCATATACCAAGTCTGACAAACGTTCTGGTTCAGCAGCGGGAGAATTGTGGAAGGCAAAGACGTTGAAGGAGTATCGTAGAGCAAATGGGTTGTGCTATAAGTGTGGAGAGAAATTTGTGCCTGGTCATGTGTGTAACCAGCCTGCAGCAGGGGGTGCATAGTTAAAAGCAGATGAGGTACTAACTACACAGGAAATTATTTCAAATGCAGTGTTGGATGCATTAGTGGCAGGAGCACAAGAAGAATGTGCCACTATCTTAGTAAATGCTCTGTCTGGTGCGCCAAACCCTAAGACCATCCAATTGAGAGCTCTAGTACAGAACAAAGTGGTTTTGATATTGGTGGACTCGGGTAGCACACACACTTTTGTGGACAAAGCTTTCCTGGATAAAATCTCTGTCACTGCTGAACCCCTGGTGACTCCTTTACAAGTGAAAGTAGCCAATGGCAGTTTGATTTCTTGCACTGAGAAAGTATCTCAACTGACCTGGTGGATTCAAGAACACAGTTTCAGTAATTCTATGCAGGTTCTGCCCCTGGGAGGCCATGACATTATTTTGGGAATGGATTGGCTTGAGCAATAGGGTGTAATGGAGTGTCACTGGGCTTACAAATGGATACAATTTCAGTACCAGGGAAAGGAGGTCAGATTACAAGGAGTGTTGCCTATTCAACAAGACAATATTGAAGAGATATCTGCTGATCAGCTACTGAAGTGGGAGAAAGGAAATGATGTGTGTGCTACTGCTCTATTAAATCGCATAGTAATGGCTCCTGTCACAGAAATCCCTCAAGAAGTGAAACAAGTGTTGGACAGAAACAAGCAGGTGTTCCAAGAACCTCACACTCTTCCCCCACATAGAGCTTTTGACCACAAAATAAATTTAGTACAAGATGTTGCTCCTGTAAACTGTAGACCATATAGGTACTCTCCTTTACAAAAGGATGAAATTGAGAAACAGGTGAATGAGATGTTGGATGCTGGTCTGATTACACCCAGTATAAGTCCTTTTGCTGCACCAGTGTTGTTGGTCAAAAAGAAAGATGGTTCCTGGAGGTTTTGTGTAGACTACAGTGTTGGGGAACGTTGCAGAAAACAAAAATTTTCCTACGGTTTCACCAAGATCCATCTATGAGTTCATCTAGCAACGAGTGATCGGATTGCATCTACATACCTTTGTAGATCACGCGCGGAAGCGTTCAAAGAACCGGGATGAGGAAATCGTACTCGACGTGATCCAAATCACCGGAGATCCTAGCGCCGAACGGACGGCACCTCCGTGTTCAACACACGTACGGTCAGCGTGACGTCTCCTCCTTCTTGATCCAGCAAGGGGGAAGGAGAGGTTGATGAAGATCCAGCAGCATGACGGTGTGGTGGTGGATGCAGCAGTCATCGCAGCAGGGCTTCGCCGTTCTTCTGCGAGAGGGAGAGGTGTAGCAGGGGAAAGGGAGGCGCTAAGAGTTAAGGGTGCGGCTGCCCCTCCCTCCCCCCTTTATATAGGCTCCCCTAGGGGGGGCGGCGGCCCTAGGAGATGGGATCTCCTAGGGGGGCGGCGGCCAAGGGGTGGAGTGCCCCCGAAGCCAGGTGGGGCGCCCCCCCCCCCACCCTAGGGTTCCCAACCCTAGGCGCATGGGGTGGGCCAAAGGGGGCGCACCAGCCCACTATGGGCTGGTTCCCCTCCCCACTTCAGCCCATGGGGCCCTCCGGGATGGGTGGCCCCACACGGTGGACCCCCCGGGACTCATTCGGTGGTCCCGGTACAATACCGGTGACCCCTGAAACTCTCCCGATGGCCGAAACTGCACTTCCTATATATAATTCTTCACCTCCGGACCATTCCGGAACTCCTCATGACGTCTTGGATCTCATCCGGGACTCCGAACAACTTTCCGGTTACTGCATATTCATATCTCTACAACCCTAGCGTCACCGAACCTTAAGTGTGTAGACCCTACGGGTTCGGGAGACATGTAGACATGACAGAGATGGCTCTCCGGTCAATAACCAACAGCGGGATCTGGATACCCATGTTGGCTCCCACATGCTCCTCGATGATCTCATCGGATGAACCACGATGTCGAGGATTCAAGCAACCCCGTATATAATTCCCTTTGTCAATCGGTATTTTACTTGCCCGAGATTCGATCGTCGGTATCCCAATACCTCGTTCAATCTCGTTACCGGCAAGTCACTTTACTCGTACCGTAATGCATGATCCCGTGACCAGACACTTGGTCACTTTGAGCTCATTATGATGATGCATTGCCGAGTGGGCCCAGAGATACCTCTCCGTCATACGGAGTGACAAATCCTAGTCTTGATCCGTGTCAACCCAACAGATACTTTCGGAGATACCCGTAGTGTACCTTTATAGTCACCCAGTTACGTTGTGACGTTTGGTACACCCAAAGCATTCCTACGGTATCCGGAAGTTACATGATCTCATGGTCTAAGGAAAAGATACTTGACATTGGAAAAACTCTAGCAAACGAACTATACGATCTTGTGCTATGTTTAGGATTGGGTCTTGTCCATCACATCATTCTCCTAATGATGTGATCTCGTTATCAATGACATCCAATGTCCATAGTCAGGAAACCATGACTATCTGTTGATCAACGAGCTAGTCAACTAAAGGCTTACTAGGGACATGTTGGTGTCTATGTATTCACACATGCATTACGATTTCCGGATAACACAATTATAGCATGAATAAAAGAAAATTATCATGAACAAGGAAATATAATAATAATCCTTTTATTATTGCCTCTAGGGCATATTTCCAACAGTCTCCCACTTGCACTAGAGTCAATAATCTTGTTACATTGTGATGAATCGAGCACCCATGGAATTCTGGTGTTGATCATGTTTTGCTCTAGGGAGAGGTTTAGTCAACGGATCTGCTACATTCAGGTCCGTATGTACTTTACAAATATCTATGTCTCCATCTTGAACATTTTCACGAATGGAGTTGAAGCGACGCTTGATGTGCCTGGTCTTCTTGTGAAATCTGGGCTCCTTGGCAAGTGCAATAGCTCCAGTGTTGCCACAGAAGAGTTTGATCGGCCCCGACGCATTGGGTATGACTCCTAGGTCGGTGATGAACTCCTTCACCCAAATTGCTTCATGCGCTGCCTCCGAGGCTGCCATGTACTCCGCTTCACATGTAGATCCCGCCACGACGCTCTGCTTGCAACTGCACCAGCTTACTGCCCCGCCATTCAAAATATACACGTATCCGGTTTGTGACTTAGAGTCTTCCAGATCTGTGTCGAAGCTAGCGTCGACATAACCCTTTACGACGAGCTCTTCGTCACCTCCATAAACGAGAAACATTTCCTTAGTACTTTTCAGGTACTTCAGGATATTCTTGACCGCTGTCCAGTGTTCCTTGCCGGGATTACTTTGGTACCTACCTACCAAACTTACAGCAAGGTTTACATCAGGTCTGGTACACAGCATGGCATACATAATAGAACTTATGGCTGAGGCATAGGGGATGACACTCATCTCTTCTATATCTTCTGCCGTGGTCGGACATTGAGCTGAGCTCAATTTCACACCTTGCAACACAGGCAAGAACCCCTTCTTAGACTAATCCATATTGAACTTCTTCAATATCTTATCAAGGTATGTGCTTTGTGAAAGACCTATGAGGCGTCTTGATCTATCTCTATAGATCTTGATGCCTAATATATAAGCAGCTTCTCCAAGGTCCTTCATTGAAAAACTCTTATTCAAGTAGGCCTTAATGCTGTCCAAAAGCTCTATGTCATTTCCCATCAAGAGTATGTCATCTACATATAATATAAGAAATGCTACAGAGCTCCCACTCACTTTCTTGTAAACGCATGCTTCTCCATAAGTCTGCATAAACCCAAACGCTTTGATCATCTCATCAAAGCGAATGTTCCAACTCCGAGATGCTTGCACCAGCCCATAAATCGAGCGTTGGAGCTTGCACACCTTGTCAGCATTCTTAGGATCGACAAAACCTTCCGGCTACATCATATACAATTCTTCCTTAAGGAAACCATTAAGGAATGCCGTTTTGACGTCCATTTTCCATATCTCATAATCATAGAATGCGGCAATTGCTAACATGATTCGGACGGACTTCAGCTTCGCTACCGGTGAGAAAGTCTCATCGTAGTCAACCCCTTGAACTTGTCGATAACCCTTAGCGATAAGCCGAGCTTTATAGATGGTCACATTTCCATCCGCGTCTATCTTCTTCTTAAAGATCCATTTATTTTCTATGGCTCGCCGCTCAACGGGCAAGTCAGTCAAAGTCCATACTTCGTTTTCATACATGGATCCTATCTCGGATTTCATGGCTTCCAGCCATTTGTCGTAATCCGGGCCCGCCATCGCTTCTTCATAGTTCGAAGGTTCACCGTTGTCTAACAACATGATTTCCAAGACAGGGTTGCCGTACCACTCTGGTGCGGAACGTGTCCTTGTGGATCTACGAAGTTCAGTAGCAACTTGATCTAAAGTTTCATGATCATCATCATTAACTTCCTCTCTAGTCGGTGCAGGCACCTCGGGAACATTTTCTTGAGTTGCGCCATTTTCCAGTTCAAGAGGTAATATTTCATCAAGTTCTACTTTCCTCCCACTTACTTCTTTCGAGAGAAACTCCTTCTCTAGAAAGGATCCATTCTTGGCAACAAAGATCTTGCCTTCGGATCTGAGGTAGAAGGTATACCCAATAGTTTCTTTAGGGTATCCTATGAAGACGCATTTTTCCGACTTGGGTTCGAGCTTTTCAGGTTGAAGTTTCTTGACATAAGCATCGCATCCCCAAACTTTTAGAAACGATAGCTTAGGTTTCTTCCCAAACCATAATTCATACGGTGTCGTCTCAACGGATTTCGACGGAGCCCTATTTAGAGTGAATGCGGCAGTCTCTAAAGCATAGCCCCAAAAAGATAGCGGTAAATCGGTAAGAGACATCATAGATCGCACCATATCTAATAGAGTGCGATTACGACGTTCGGACACACCATTATGCTGAGGTGTTTCAGGCGGCGTGAGTTGTGAAACTATTCCACATTTTCTTAAGTGTGTGCCAAATTCGTGACTCAAGTATTCTCCTCCGCGATCTGATCGCAGGAACTTGATTTTCCTGTCATGTTGATTCTCAACCTCACTCTGAAATTCCTTGAACCTTTCAAAGGTCCTAGACTTGTGTTTCATTAAGTAGACATATCCATGTCTACTCAAGTCATCAGTGAGGGTGAGAACATAACGATAACCACCGCGAGCCTCAACACTCAATGGACCACACACATCAGTATGTATGATTTCCAATAAGTTGGTTGCTCGCTCCATTGTTCCTGAGAACGGAGTCTTGGTCATTTTACCCATGAGGCATGGTTCGCATGTGTCAAATGATTCGTAATCAAGAGACTCTAAAAGTCCATCTGCATGGAGCTTCTTCATGCGTTTGACACCTATGTGACCAAGGCGGCAGTGCCACAAGTATGTGGGACTATCATTATCAACCTTACATCTTTTGGTATTCACACTATGAATATGTGTAGCATTACGCTCGAGATTCATTAAGAATAAACCATTCACCATCGGAGCATGACCATAAAACATATCTCTCATATAAATAGAACAACCATTATTCTCGGATTTAAATGAGTAGCCATCTCGTATTAAACGAGATCCTGATACAATGTTCATGCTCAAACTTGGCACTAAATAACAATTATTGAGGTTCAAAACTAATCCCGTAGGTAAATGTAGAGGTAGCGTGCCGACGGCGATCACATCGACCTTGGAACCATTCTCGACGCGCATCGTCACCTCGTCCTTCGCCAGTCTCCGCTTATTCCGCAGCTCCTGCTTTGAGTTACAAATGTGAGCAACTGCACCGGTATCAAATACCCAGGAGCTACTACGAGTACTGGTAAGGTACACATCAATTACATGTATATCACATATACCTTTCGTTTTGCCGGCCTTCTTGTCCGCTAAGTATTTGGGGCAGTTCCGCTTCCAGTGACCACTTTCCTTGCAATAAAAGCACTCAGTCTCGGGCTTGGGTCCATTCTTTGGCTTCTTCCCGGCAGCTTGCTTGCCGGGCTCGGCAACTCCCTTGCCGTCCTTCTTGAAGTTCTTCTTACCCTTGCCTTTCTTAAACTTAGTGGTTTTATTCACCATCAACACTTGATGTTCCTTTTTGACTTCTACCTCTGCTGATTTTAGCATTGCAAATACTTCAGGAATGGTCTTTTCCATCCCCTGCATATTGAAGTTCATCACAAAGCTCTTGTAGCTCGGTGGAAGCGACTGAAGGATTCTGTCAATGACTGCGTCATCCGGGAGATTAACTCCCAACTGAGTCAAGCGGCTATGTAACCCTGACATAGTGAGTATGTGCTCACTAACAGAACTATTTTCCTCCATCTTACAGCTGAAGAACTTGTCGGAGACTTCATATCTCTCGACCCGGGCATGAGCTTGAAAAACCATTTTCAGCTCTTCGAACATCTCATATGCTCCGTGTCTCTCAAAACGCCTTTGGAGCCCCGGTTCTAAGCTGTAAAGCATGCCGCACTGAACGAGGGAGTAATCATCGGTACGTGTCTGCCAAGCGTTCATAACATCTTGTTCTGCAGGGAGAACAGGTGCTTCACCTAGCGGTGCTTGTAGGACATAATCTTTCTTGGCAGCTATGAGGATGATCCTCAGGTTCCGGACCCAGTCCGTATAGTTGCTGCCATCGTCTTTCAGCTTGGTTTTCTCTAGGAACGCGTTGAAGTTGAGGACAACGTTGGCCATTTGATCTACAAGACATATTGTAAATATTTTAGAATAAGTTCATAGTAATTAAGTTCATCTATTTAATGAACTCCCACTCAGATAGACATCCCTCCAGTCATCTAAGTATAACATGATCCGAGTTAACTAGGCCATGTCCGATCATCACGTGAGATGGACTAGTCAACATCGGTGAACATCTTCATGTTGATCGTATCTTCTATACGACTCATGCTCGACCTTTCGGTCTTCTGTGTTCCGAGGCCATGTCTGTACATGATAGGCTTGTCAAGTCAACCTAAGTGTTTGCATGTGTAAATCTGTCTTACACCAATTGTATGTGAACGTTGGAATCTATCACACCCGATCATCACGTGATGCTTCGAAACAACGAACTGTCGCAACGGCGCACAGTTAGGGGGAACACTTTCTTGAAATTATTATGAGGGATCATCTTATTTACTACCGTCGTTCTAAGTAAACAAGATGCAAAAACATGATAAACATCACATGCAATCAAATAATAATAGTGACATGATATGGCCAATATCACATAGCTCCTTTGATCTCCATCTTGGGGCTCCATGATCATCTTGTAACCGGCATGACACCATGATCTCCATCATCGTGTCTCCATGAAGTTGCTCGCCAACTATTACTTCTACTACTATGGCTAACACGTTTAGCAATAAAGTAAAGTAATTTACATGGCGTTTCTCAATGACACGCAGGTCATACAAAAAATAAAGGCAACTCCTATGGCTCCTGCCGGTTGTCATACTCATCGACATGCAAGTCGTGATTCCTATTACAATAGCATGAACATCTCATACATCACATATATATCATTCATCATTCATCACAACTTTGGCCATATCACATCACAAAAACACTTGCTGCAAAAACAAGTTAGACGTCCTCTAATTGTTGTTGCAAGTTTTTACGTGGCTGCAATAGGGTTCTAGCAAGAACGTTTTCTCACCTACATGAAAGCCACAACGTGATTTGTCAACTTCTATTTACCCTTCATAAGGACCCTTTTCATCGAATCCGCTCCAACTAAAGTGGGAGAGATAGACACCCGCCAGCCACCTTATGCAACTAGTGCATGTTAGTCGGTGGAACCGGTCTCACGTAAGCGTACGTGTAAGGTTGGTCCGGGCCGATTCATCCCACAATACTGCTGAAGCAAAATAAGACTAGTAGCGGCAAGAAAGTTGACAAAATCTACGCCCACAACAAATTGTGTTCTACTCGTGCAAAGAGAACTATGCATAAACCTGGCTCATGATGCCACTGTTGGGGAACGTTGCAGAAAACAAAAATTTTCCTACGGTTTCACCAAGATCCATCTATGAGTTCATCTAGCAACGAGTGATCGGATTGCATCTACATACCTTTGTAGATCACGCGCGGAAGCGTTCAAAGAACGGGGATGAGGAAATCGTACTCGAGGTGATCCAAATCACCGGAGATCCTAGCGCCGAACGGACGGCACCTCCGTGTTCAACACACGTACGGTCAGCGTGACGTCTCCTCCTTCTTGATCCAGCAAGGGGGAAGGAGAGGTTGATGAAGATCCAGCAGCACGACGGTGTGGTGGTGGATGCAGCAGTCACCGCAGCAGGGCTTCGCCGTTCTTCTGCGAGAGGGAGAGGTGTAGCAGGGGAGAGGGAGGCGCCAAGAGTCAAGGGTGCGGCTGCCCCTCCCTCCCCCCTTTATATAGGCTCCCCTAGGGGGGGCGCCGGCCCTAGGAAAATGGTGAATGTTTTAGTAAAAATATATTATGATACTATGTACTATTAATCTTACATTTCTATAGACTAAAACATGTGTAACATTTTTAATACATTTCAAAACATTATTATTATTACACAATAATTTTTAATAATGGTTGAAACATATACAAAAATTGTGTGCTTTTGGCCAGGAATGAAGATACATAATTTGCAAATAATTTGTAATGCACGTTGAACTGTTTAAGTCCATGTAAATTTTATAAAAAGTTCATGTTTACCTCTGCAAGGTACAAAAGAATGAAAATAGAATAGACATTTGAAATACATAATAGTTGTATGTTAATTATTACTGTAACTTTTACTTGCAAAACAATAATAACAGTAAATGTTTTATATGGAAAAAACTAAAAAAATATAACTTGGACAAAATAAAAAGAAAACGAGTAGAAAACTGCATGGGTTGGCGCACAGGACAGGCCCAATTATATAATTACTATTTTTAGCATCGAGGAAAGTATCGTTTTCCCCCTCAAATCCTGTCTGATGGACCGATTTTCCCCCAAAGTCTAAAACCGGATCAATCAGCCCCTAAACTCTCCAAAACCGGATCAATTCTCCCCCATGGTGGTTTTGCACCAGATTTAGGTGGTTTTGACTAGTCTCCTTGCTGACTGGACAGTGCTGACTTGGCAGATTTCAGGTGTTTTCATCGATTGGGGGAGCCGGTCGACCAATCAGCCCCCAATTCAGGTGATTTCGGTCCATGTGCATCGACCAACCTCCCTATGCCTGGACGACGACGCCCAACCTTGCCGCGACGGCGTCAAGCATGCTGGCGGTGTCCACCGACGCCGCCATGGCGTCCGCCCTGCCGCCGGCCTCCACGCCGCCCGATGGTGAGTCAACCGCCCCCCTTTCTTTCCCGTCGAAGTCATCTACTGCATGATCTTAGTTTAGGAGAAATCAGAGCTATGCTTAGAAGTCATCTACTGCACCCAATTTTGCTGCCATGGCAGGCAGATGGTGGAGGTGTAGGGTAGATCATAGGAAGATTGTTTTTATGGGTAGGTCCTGAGCTATGTAATGAGGTAAAGATTGTTTTTTTGGGCAGGTCTTGTCGATGAGGCAGCAGATGAAGAAGAAATAAGTTACGTGTCACTACATTATTTTGGCAAATTTGAGACAGTGGATGGATTGCTTGTATACAACGGAGGTCTGATGATTACTTTTCCGTTCGATGGGAAAAGCCTAAAGTTTGAGCTTTTGTTGTCTTATGCTCAGGACATGTATCATGTACAAAGAGGACATTGTAGGGGGGATTATAGTTACAAGATGCACTGGCTTGTTCCAGGGAAAAAACTGAATGAGGGTTTGCAATTTATTTTTGATGATTCAAGTGTGGAGAAGATGGGGAATGCAACACCTATTGGGTCATGTGCAGAGATCTATGTGGAGGAAGTGCAGTTGTGTGAAGAAGCAGTAAAGCAGTTGCAAAACAGAGTAGATGATGTGCCTGTGGTAGATGATGTGCCTGTGGTAGTTTCAGAAACATATTCCAAGCATAAAGGTAGCAGATTTGCATTGGTAAATGTGGATGCTGTGGAGACAAACATGGTCGATGAGATGTTTTTATCAAATGTAGCAGCTTTAGCAGAACAAAGAGCAGAGCCAGAAGTTGTTGTAGGTGTGAAAAGGACAGCTGCTGAGGAAGAAAATTTAAGGATAATAAGTGAGGCTAATGACTTTCTTACTACATTTGAGAGTCCAGTGAAGATTAAGAAAAGTAGAGCAAGTAGAGTTGCAGCTAAAAGAAGAAAAGTACCTCTTGCAGCTCCAGTTTCAACAACTACATCTTCAGGTGCAGCTCAAGGTGCATGTGCTCCTCCTCCAACTCCAGGTGCAGCCCAAGGTGCATCTTCTTCATGTCCAGGTGCATCTTCTTCATGTCCAGGTGCATCTTCTTCAGCTCCAGTAGGAAATAAAGCAAAATCTGCAAAGACCAAAGCAGTAGCAGGTACACCACAGAGAGGAACAATGCCACAATTTACTCAAGGACAGAACCCAGCAGCTACTTCTGAATTTGAGTATACATCTACAGATCATGTTGAAAATGGAACAAGTGCTAATGAAGTATTACATGAAAATGTAAAAGAAGGAGAAGAAGGTGATGATGAAAGTGACATTGACTACCAGCCTTTGTTAGAGCACAGTTCTGCTGAAGAATCAGAGGCAGAGAAATTAAGGAAATTAGCAAGGGAAATTAGGAGGCAGAAGAGAGCAAAGAAATTAGGGGATGCTGTGGGGCCTGTCATCAAAGATAATAATGTGATTGAAGGATTGTCTGGTGATGAGAAGCTGGATGGCATAGAAGATGATGTTGTGTCATCAGATGATGACTGCTCTTTTGATGAGGAAAGTGATGGTGAGGGGGCCACACAGCTAGTGAGAAGGAAAAGTGAATGGAGAAAATATGACAGCAAATCAGAAATTCCTACATTTGAGATAGGAATGGTTTTTAGAGGAAGACATCAGATGAAGAAAGCTCTAATAAAATATGGCATTAAGAAACATGTGCATATTGCTTTCACAAAGGATGAAAATCATAAAGTAGGTGCAAAGTGTACTTGGCCTGGCTGCAACTGGATGATCTATGCTTCTAAAACTACTAGAAATAAGTGGCTACAGGTGTCTAACCTTTGTAGATGAGCACCATTGCATTCCAAGAAGAGATAACAAACTGGTCACATCAACTGTTATTGCTACAAAATATGGCAGGCTTATAAGAGCAAATCCAAATTGGAAGTTAGAAGATTTGAGGAAAACTGTACTTGAGGACTTATTTGCTGATGTGACAGTTGCACAGTGCAAGAAGGCAAAGAGAATGGTCATGCAGAAACTATTGCATTCCACTGAAGGAGAGTACTCAAAATTATTTAATTATCAGTTAGAGCTGCTGAGAACTAATCCTGGAAGCACAGTTGCAGTGAAGTTGGACCATAATGAAAAGGATGGGTCATATGTATTTCAAAGGTTTTACATGTGTTTTGATGCCTTGAAGAAAGGTTTCTTGGCAGGTTGTAGAAAATTTATTGGCCTTGATGGTTGTTTTTTCAAAGGTGCTTGCTATGGACATATGTTGTGTGCTATAAGAAGAGATGCAAATAACCAGATGTATCCTATTGCTTGGGCTGTTGTGGAGAAAGAAAATTATGAGTCATGGTTCTGGTTTCTTGCCAAAATAAACCAGGACCTGAAAATAAGCAATCAAGGAGATGGATATGTATTTATGTCAGATCAATAAAAGGGACTTATAGGGGCAATGGAGGACATTTTTCCTAAAGCTGAGCATAGAATGTGTGCAAGACACATATATGCTAATTGGAAGAAAAAACACCCAGACCATGATCTTCAGAAAAGGTTTTGGAGATGTGCAAAATCACCAAACAAAGTGATTTTCAACTACAACAGGGCCAGGCTAGCACAATTTACTGTTGAGGGTGCAAAAGATATGATGAACACTGATCCAGTACATTGGAGTAGGGCCTACATGAAGCTGGGGTCTAATTGTGATTCAGTTGATAACAACATGTGTGAATCTTTCAACAACTACATCCTGTTAGCTAGGTACCTTGCTATTGTCTCAATGCTTGAGTGGATCAGGTGCAAAATTATGGTGAGGGTACAAGAAAATAGAGGGAAGTCAGTTAACTGGAAAGGAACTATATGTCCCAACATTTTCAAAAAACTGAAGCAAAACATAAGGAGATCAGGTTTGTGCCATGTGCTGTGGAATGGGAAAGATGGATTTGAAGTGCAAGAGCATGAGAAATTCAAATTTACTGTTAACTTGTAGCTCTGGACTTGCTCGTGTAGATATTGGCAGCTGTCAGGTTTACCCTGCTGCCATGCCATTAGTGCTATCTATAAAACAGGACAGAAAATTGATGATTATATTGCTCCTTGCTACTCCATAGAAGTGTACAACAAGATATATGATCATTGCTTACAACCTTTGGAGGGAGAGGAGAGTTGGCCTATTTCAACAAATCCAAAGCCACAACCACCTGGTCACATTAGCTTGCCTGGAAGGCCTAAAACAGAAAGAAGGAGAGAGGAAGGAGAAAAACCTAAGGGTACTAAGATGAGCAAAGTAGGTGGCAAGATCACTTGTAGTTCTTGCAAAAGGCAAGGACATAATAGATCAAGCTGTAAGAACAATGATGCAGCTAAACATCATGGAAATGCTCATTTGGTCAGAGAAGCTGCAAAACAAAAGAAGCAAGACAAAGAGGCTTTTGATGCTCTTCAGACTCAGAAAGCTGTGCTTGAAAAGCAGGTTAAGATGACACTTGTTAGTACTAATGAAAAATTGGTTGCTTTTTGTTTCTACTAATGAAAACCTGGTTGCTTCTTTGTTTATACTAATGAAAACTTGTTTGCAGGCTGCTGATATAAAAGGCAAGGCAATGGCTGTGCAACCTAGGCCAAAGAAGTTGGAAGTTAGAAGAAAACCAGGAACCCTGAGGATCAATGAACCTACATCTCAAGAAAGCTCACAGCCAAGCTCTCAACAGAGCTCACAACCAAGCTCTCAACCTAGAGTTCCACAACATTGTGTGTTCAACCTTGCTGCATACAAGGAGGCACTAAATGCTAAGAAAGGGCCATCCATTTGATTACAAAATTTGTGATACTGTGCTAAATTTGTGCCACACTTGTCCTAAATTTCTGCTTCTGTTAATTTGAGGCACAATTTCTGCTACAATAATTTTTTGGATTAAAACAAAGAGGACAATAGAGTTGAAAACATTTATGCTTGAACATCTTCAGTACATTTGATCACTGCAATTGTTCAGTACTTAACTAGAAACTCTGACAGTGCATACATAACTGCATTTGTCCAGTACCTAACATACAAACTTAACATTTGCTTCTCTGAAATTCCTTGGCAAGAACATCCATTTGTTGAGCATGCTGCGCTTTCAAATCCAGCACATAAGTATCAGCATCACCAATGCTGCACTTGGCATCCATGAGAGCATGCTCTAGCTGTGATTTCTCGGTCTTGAGCTTCCTAACCTCTGTCTTCAGCCGATTCACAACATCTCGTAGGTCACCTAGTAGCGTACTGACAAACTTATCCAGGGGATCATCATGCCACTTGAAGTACCCACAGTCATATCCCTATTCAAAAAATTGTGCAATTTTGTCAAAAGAATCACGCAAAAACTATAACTTTGCTGCTCAACGAAACAACAAACAGAAACGGCGGGCACAGATCTAGTTACCAGAGATTGGCTGCAGTTGTAGTATCGACGACCGGGGTTGGCAGTGCTCCACGAAATCCACCTCGGAGCCTTCACTTTGTAGTGGCACACCTTCTCAGGCGAGTACGCCATCGGTGGCTCCCGATATGGCACCGGCGACTGCCCTGAGAAGGCCATGGACCGCGGCGACCGATGACTGCTTGACGAGCTAGCAGACGCCATGGACTGCGGCGAGTGAGGGGATGGCGATGGGGCGGCGAGGGGGCGGCGAGGGGACGGTGAGGGGACGGCGATGGGGCGGCGAGGGGACGGCGATGGGGCGGCGAGGGGGCGACAAAGGGGACGGCGACAGAGTGCTTCACGGCGAGGGAGCGGATTGCAATTAAAAATTGGGGAAAGTTGCATCTGCCAAGTCAGCACTGTCCAGTCAGCAAGGAGACTAGTCAAAACCACCTAAATCTGGTGCAAAACCACCATGGGGAAGAATTGATCCGGTTTTGGAGAGTTTAGGGGCTGATTGATCTGGTTTTAGACTTTGGGGGGAAATCGGTCCATCAGACAGGATTTGAGGGGGAAAACGATACTTTCCTCTTTAGCATCTAATTGTTGTCGAGTGGCTAGCTTGTTCCGTCGATTAAAGCTAGAAAACGAGTAAAAAACTACTTGGAGCTAGAGATTTCTCAAAAAAAAAACTGCTTGGTTGGTACAGCCAAGCATCACAACGTATTGTCTATATAAAATCCTTGCTCATAGTTACACAAATAGCGTTTTGTGGCTGGGTGGCCAGCTCGTTCGGTCTAGTAGCTGGAGGTCTCAGGTTCGAAACCCCCTTGAGCGCAATTGATATTTTGCTGTTATTTCTCTCGTGTCATACTGACATGTGGAACCCGCACTTTCCAGTAAAAGCTGACGTGGCATTGGTATTTTTGTTGCTATTTCTCTCGTGTCATACTGACATGTGGGACCTGCACTTTCCAGCAAAGCTGACATGGCATCGGTCTCGGCTCATCTCTCGCTCTGCCACACTTACATGTGGGTCCCATACTATGGCAAGCTCGCATGGCACCTGTGTAGCGCAGGACATAGCAAGGACTAACATGTGGGCCAAAAGAAGAAAAACGTATGGCACATCAGCATGAGTCATACATGACGGACCGGATGGTGATATTTTGCTGTTATTTCTCTCGTGTCATACTGACTGCAACCCGCACTTTCCAGTAAAAGCTGACGTGGCATCGGTATTTTTGTTGCTATTTCTCTCGTGTCATACTGACATGTGGGACCTGCACTTTCCAGCAAAGCTGACATGGCATCGGTCTCGGCTCATCTCTCGCTCTGCCACACTTACATGTGGGTCCCATACTATGGCAAGCTCGCATGGCACCTGTGTAGCGCAGGACATAGCAAGGACTAACATGTGGGCCAAAAGAAGAAAAACGTATGGCACATCAGCATGAGTCATACATGACGGACCGGATGGTGATATTTTGCTGTTATTTCTCTCGTGTCATACTGACTGCAACCCGCACTTTCCAGTAAAAGCTGACGTGGCATCGGTATTTTTGTTGCTATTTCTCTCGTGTCATACTGACATGTGGGACCTGCACTTTCCAGCAAAGCTGACATGGCATCGGTCTCGGCTCATCTCTCGCTCTGCCACACTTACATGTGGGTCCCATACTATGGCAAGCTCGCATGGCACCTGTGTAGCGCAGGACGTAGCAAGGACTAACATGTGGGCCAAAAGAAGAAAAACGTATGGCACATCAGCATGAGTCATACATGACGGACTGGATGGTGTATAAAGAAAAAAAAGGCCTAGCTGCTTGTTCCATGACGGGTTTCATGACGGTTTCTCCCTAGAGGGCTACTGTTTTGGGGCCTATTTTTTTTTTGCTGATCCATGACGTTTTCCGTGACGAAACAGAGAAACCATCATCGATGGCACCCTATCTGTGACGGATTTTGAGAACGTCATCCAAAATCTGTCATGGATTAACAGGTTTCTTGTAGTGCCACTTCAGCCCATGGGGCCCTTCGGGATGGGTGGCCCCACCCGGTGGACCCCCGGGACCCATCCGGTGGTCCCGGTACAATACCGGTGACCCCCGAAACTCTCCCGATGGCCGAAACTGCACTTCCTATATATAATTCTTCATCTCCGGACCATTCCGGAACTCCTCGTGACGTCCGGGATCTCATCCGGGACTCGGAACAACTTTCGGGTTACTGCATATTCATATCTCTACAACCCTAGCGTCACCGAACCTTAAGTGTGTAGACCCTACGGGTTTGGGAGACATGTAGACATGACCGAGATGGCTCTCTAGTCAATAACCAACAGCGGGATCTGGATACCCATGTTGTCTCCCACATGCTCCTCGATAATCTCGTCGGATGAACCACGATGTCGAGGATTCAAGCAACCCCGTATACAATTCCCTTTGTCAATCGGTATTTTACTTGCCTGAGATTCGATCGTCGGTATCCCAATACCTCGTTCAATCTCGTTACCGGCAAGTCACTTTACTCGTACCGTAATGCATGATCCCGTGACCAGACACTTGGTCACTTTGAGCTCATTATGATGATGCATTACCGAGTGGGCCTAGAGATACCTCTCCGTCATACGGAGTGACAAATCCCAGTCTTGATCCGTGTCAACCCAACAGATACTTTCGGAGATACCCGTGGTATACCTTTATAGTCACCCAGTTACGTTGTGACGTTTGGTACACCCAAAGCATTCCTACGGTATCCGGAAGTTACACGATCTCATGGTCTAAGGAAAAGATACTTGACATTGGAAAAACTCTAGCAAACGAACTATACGATCTTGTGCTATGTTTAGGATTGGGTCTTGTCCATCACATCATTCTCCTAATGATGTGATCTCGTTATCAATGACATCCAATGTCCATAGTCAGGAAACCATGACTATCTGTTGATCAACGAGCTAGTCAACTAGAGGCTTACTAGGGACATGTTGGTGTTTATGTATTCACACATGCATTACGATTTCCTGATAACACAATTATAGCATGAATAAAAGACAATTATCATGAACAAGGAAATATAATAATAATCCTTTTATTATTGCCTCTAGGGCATATTTCCAACATACAGGAGACTGAATGCAATTACTGTCAAAAACAAATTTCCAATGCGAGTAATAGATGAGATATTGGATGAGTTAGGAGGGGCAAAGTGGTTCTCTAAACTGGATCTAAGAGCTGGTTATCATCAGATAAGGATGAAAGAGGAAGATGAGTATAAAACAACATTCAAAACTCATCATGGGAAGTTCCAATTCAGGGTTATGCCATTTGGACTAGCTACTGCTCCAGGCACTTTTCAGTGTGTTATAAATTTTGCTTTTGCAGGGGCCAACAGAAAATATGTACTGGTCTTTATGGATGATATACTCATGTTCATTGGAACATTGGAGGAGCATATTGAGCACCTGCAGTCAGTATTTGATATACTGAAGGAAAATCAGCTGTTTGTAAAGGAAAGTAAATGTGCTTTTTCTCAGCAGTCCTTGGAATGTTTGGGACACATAATTTCTGACAAATGTGTGTCTACTGATCCTGCAAAGACTGAAGCTATGCTATAGTGGCCAGTGCCTACATCTATAACTGAATTGAGGGGTTTCCTGGGTCTCACTAGCTATTACAGAAAATTTGTGAGGAACTATGGGTTGCTGGCAAAACCTTTGACTGCTCTCTTAAAGAAACAAGCATTCGCATGGTCTGAGGCAGCACAACAAGCTTTTGAATTGCTCAAGCAGGCCATGGTCAATACTCCTGTGTTAGCTCTGCCCAACTTTGACAAGACTTTCATTGTAGAAACTGATGCCTGTAACACTGGGGTGGGAACTGTCCTTTCTCAGGAAGGGCACCCTATTGCATACTACAGCAAGGCACTGGGGTGCAAAATCAGAAGAAATCCATATATGAGAAGGAGTTTCTGGCAATCATGTTGGCCATTGATAGATGGAGATCTTATTTGAGCAGAGCACCATTTGTGATCAAAACTGACCATCAAAGTCTTTGTCACTTGGGAGATCAAAACCTCACATCTGATTTGCAAATGAAAGCAATGACAAAACTTGCAGGACTGCAGTTTTCTATTCAGTACAAAAAGGGTGTGGAAAACACTGCTGCAGATGCCCTGTCCAGAGTAGCTCATTTGTTCTCTGTGCAAAGTGTGTCCACCAACAAGCCTGTGTGGATACAGGAAATTCTCAACTCCTATTATTTGGACCCAAAGTCCCTTTCCATGTTACAAAAGTTGGCTGTAGACTCCACAGCCTGTCCTGGTTTTCAACTACAGGAAGGACTCTTGAAACAGGACAGCAAGATATGGGTAGGAGCAAATGTGGGACTGAAAACAAAGCTGATTCAGGCATTTCACTCCACTCCAGTGGGAGGCCATTCAGGTATTCTGCCAACATATCATAGAGTTAAACAACTGTTTAGTTGGAAAGGAATGAAAACAGATGTAGAAAACTTTGTCAAGCAATGTGGCATTTGTCAACAAGAAAAACATGAGTTGTGCAAATCACCAGGACTGTTACAACCATTGCCCATTCCTGACAGCCCTTGGCAGGCCATCGGTATGGATTTCATTGAGGGATTGCCCAAGTCAGAGGGATATTCAACAATTTTGGTCGTAGTTGATCGTTTCATAAAGGTCAGTCACTTTCTACCATTGAAACATCCATTCAAAGCAGCTTCTGTAGCAAAGGTGTTCCTCAATAACATTGTGAAACTACATGGATTACCACTGGCAATTGTATCTCACAAAGATAAGATCTTCACTAGTTCCTTTTGGAAAGAGTTGTTCAGGATATGGGGCACTGAATTACAAATGAGCACAACTTACCACCCTCAGACTGATGGGCAAACAGAACGAGTAAATCAGTGTCTAGAAATGTACCTGAGGTGTGTTGTACATGAAGTTCCAACCAAGTGGGTCTCCTGGCTGCCCCAAGCTAAATTTTGGTATAAGTCCACCTATCATTCATCACTGGGATGTACTCCATACAAGGCTCTTTATGGTTATACACCCAATATAGGCCAACTCTTGGGACACACACCCTCTAGTCATCCTGATGTCAATGAGTGGTTGTCCACACATACTCAACACACAGGAGCTCTGAAAGATCACTTAGCACGTGCCCAGTGCAAGTACAAACACTTTGCTGACAGGAAGCGCTCTGACAGAGTGTTTGCACAAGGAGAAATGGTATATTTGAGGCTCCAACCTTCTGCTCATTCCACAGTGGTGAATCACCCTTGCAGGAAGTTGGCTCTGAAGTATTTTTGACCATACAAGATATTGGACAAGATTGGCAACGCCGCTTATAGGTTGGAGCTGCCCAAAGGAAGCCAGGTACATCCGGTTTTCCATGTGTCACAGCTCAAAAATCATGTGCCAGATCACACACCGGTGTTCACCACTCTGCCAGTACCAATCGACCTCTCTGTTCCTGGAGTGTTACCTGAAGAAAATCTGGACCGACGTCTGGTCAAGAAAGGAAATGCATCCCACCTTCAAATACTGGTCAAGTGGTCTAAAATTCCATCTGCTTCAGCCAACTGGGAAGACTACGAGGTGATCAAGCAACATATTCCAGCAGCACCAGCATAGGGACACGCTGGATCTTCAGGGGAGGGAACAGTAAGTGCTGAAGAGACGGCCACACAAGTGATCGCAGTGGTTAAGGCGCGAAGAGTTTGAAGAGGCCAAGTGGGCCGTTGAGTGGCGTGATGTGTGGGTCGTTGGGCCGCTGTTGGGTTGTAACTCGTGGTATATAAGCGAGGGTGTGGAGCGTTGTACGGGGTGGAATTTGAAACTGTGTTCATTCTAGCCTCTCATTCTATCTTATCCCCTCCACACACTATCTCTCTCGCTCTCTTCCTCAGCTCCGATTCCCCTCTGTCTCCTACCTCTACTCCGGCCGTCGCCGATCAAACCCCAGACCCCGTAGGGTGTGACAGTGGGGTGTGTCTAGTTAGACCGAGCCAGAACCAGATCGTGAGATGGCACGATTGAAAGGGATCATGGCGTAGGATTCGGTCCACTTCTATTAGTCTATTTCCAAACGAATAAAGGAAAGAAATGGAAAAGACGCTGAATCAGCGCGTCGCAAAAATACTTTCATTCATGTTTGTTCGCGTTTGTGCATTCATCGTCGTCGTCGTGTGATCCTGCCTGAGAACCAACAGAGTTTAGTTGTGGAGACACGCGGTTATATGCTTGGATATCGCCTAGGTGTATTGTTGCATTTGGATCTCCGCCTAGAGATCCTAGAGATCTATTGTTGCATCTGGATCTGGTATTTAGGATCAACTAGAGGCATGGGATGCTATGTTGGCTGTTAATGGTTTGTTTGAATCTGTTAGTTCAGTTCAGTTATCTGTAGAGATATTGTGATAGTGTGAGGGTGTGATTGCCCAAAAGAACCACACAAATTTGTTTGTTTTTTGAGTACCTAGTATTTGTCCTGACATTTGAAACTGCTGACTATATGGCAGGGTGCAGGCAAATCTAGTGCTGGAGTGCCTCGTTGGAAAAGATTTCCTACCCAAGGGCATTGTCAAGTGCCGCCCCCTGATTGTGCAGCTTCATATAATTGATAGAATTAGAGAGTATGCCGGGTTTTCCCATCAACCAAGTAAAAAATACACGTGTTTTGGTAATTCCACGAATCTATTTCCCTGAAATTCTGTCAAGCGCTATTTTTATTTATTTTATTCTAGTTTATCACGATGATACTCGACTCATGGTGACATCTCTATCATTGCATTCGAAGTGAAGCCGGAGATGGCCGGTTGTTCAAAGGAAATATCAGCTGTCCCCATCCATCTAAGCATATTTTCTTCAGATGGTAAGATATGAAGATATCAATGCTACCGAGTATTTTAATGGTCTTACTTGCTTAATTGCTCCTTGCTTAATTGCTCCCCTTTGATACTTTACTAAATTTTGTGGGTCTATTATCAAATAAAAATCACAAGAAAACTCATAAGAGCAACCTAAAAAGCACATAGAACATCCTTTTGAAATATCATGCTCCAATCTGGTCAATTTGTTTGGTGCATAGAATTATCACCTATTTTATATTGAACTTCTTTATTTAGTCATAAATTATCTTGTGGTTAAATTAGTTTCTTATTGATGAATCATTTTGATACAAAAGATAAAACATGTCAATGTTTATTTAGATACATTTTTTCCTATCCAATATTAACATTACAAAGCCCTTTTTCTCATGTCAGATTTTTTGCGTTTCTATAGCATATGCATCCTTATGTCTTGACTAACTCTTTATATGTGTCGTTCGGATGACGAATGTACCGGCTTACCGGGTAACATTTTGATATTATGATTATCAATATCTGGAAACTGAAAAAAATAGTGTATGGATCTAGGATATACCTTGACAAATTTTCTAGATTGTACAAGACTATCTAGGTGCAACTAAATGGATAATTTTATAGTGTACAAAGTGCCAACCAGTAGTTTGTCCTTAAATTATCTTCTCCTGTCCCTTGTTTGTGGTACTTCTTACTATGTTTTCGTGACTTTATATTCTCTTTTTTATTGTCACACTAGATAATTGCCCATGCGTTGCAATGAAGGCATAAATGTTCTAATAGGTTAGTCAGTTATTTACTTGGCATGTTATTATTAATGTGATTGGCTGCAAAAAAAACAAAATTTTATGGGGCTGCTGAGCCGGTTATCAAACTGGTGGAAAACACCAGAGGTGGGAGCAAAAAAACTCTAAATTAGTAGATGTAGGGGAAACATACATAAAACGAGGTGAACGAAGGATGATCGGGTTACAAAAATTTATGTTACAAGTGATATTCTAAGAACTGGCAAACACATTACATGCAAAATTAATATCTCAAATACATGTTGCTGCAGTGGCTTTATTTTGCCCCTTATATGACCATGCAGAAATGATACTGGTTGAGAATTGAATTAATTATTTCTTCTACATCATATGTTTTTGTATTTTTGCACACATTGGTTCCATATTTGTTCTTTGATTGACAACAAGCAAACGGAGAGTTGCAGGTGGCGGTATGTGCATAGATGGAGTAGGGTGACACAACTTTCACCCTCTTTTTTTTATTATCCCAACTTTCATCAGTATGTTTCCTTGTGACACAACTTTTCCTCCCTTGTCCCTAGGACCTATGAGACAGGCGGCGGTTGATCTACCTCTCCTCGCCGGCGAGGTCACGGGCCCCCTCCACCTCTATATGTCACTCTGGTGACCCTAGGGTTGGGATCCAGTGTAGGGTTAGAATTAAATTTACATTTTGTCTCTAGTCGGCGTGGCGAGGCGATAGAGTCGATGTCGGTATGAAATAACATCTCCTTACCTTGCCCATGCTCTGATAGTGCTTTTTCTTATCGCCAGGAGGCGTGCAGAGGAAGGTGTGCCCCCCCCCCCCCTAATAATTTGCTTCTATGGGTCAACCTTTTTCTTCTACAGGTTTATCTAGGCGGCATTCAGGGCCCTTCCATAGATATACGTGGCCCAGGGGCAAGACAAGAACAAGGGGCTCTTCTTGAAACACAAAAGCTTAAATTAAATATCCAATGCACAACATAGATTAATTATCTTTGGACTCTTAATACTGACGATACAACTATTTATCAATCAAGAGAACTGAATCATGATAGTAATGAAACAATACAGCTCCACAAAAGATTGATTTCTTAATTGTCAATGGAGACATTTTTTTCTGCACAACAAATGGCCTTGTCGAAACTGGTTGCTTATTAAAACATTTGCGTTACCATGAGATATAAAATTAATGCAACAACTTACATTTGTTTCTGGATCCTCCCCAATCTGCATGTTCTTCACATAAAAATTCTTCACCGAAATAATAACTCACCTGTTCCAAGCTATCCTGCATAAGGCATGGCAAAGCAAACTGACTATTTCATGTTTATACTATGATGATCAAAACATGCGGATTCCCTCAAAGAATTACTAGTTTTGAAGAACTTAGCAATTGATCCCTTTTGGGATTCCACTAGCAGACAAATAATTTCTTGAAGACATGTCACTAAATAAGTTGTATAAAAATGGTTAATACAAGGATCAGTAGCACCTGGAAATGAAATGATGGATGTAGATGGCTTGATCCGTATGTTGCAGTAATCAGCACGAACAAAAATACAACGCCATGAGGTGAACAAAATTTCTCCCTTCTCTAGTCTCCTGCCTGAGCACTCTCCAACGTTTGGATCCAATGAAGAGTAGAAGAAGACCCATGTAGATTTGGTGGATGTGCAATGTGGAATCCTGCGCAGAGCTATTTATCAATGAATCTCTGAATTAAGGAACATAATTACTGGAAACAGTGGAAAGAGAACATCTACCCTCACGGTCTCTCTCCGAAGTGAACGGGCACAGTGATGAGAAGGAAGGAGAGCCGATTGGGGAATTCACGTCATTGGTCGGCCAGGACACTGGAATTGGGGAGGCACACGGTAGGGGCAGCTGGCGGCGCTGAGCCTGCGATTGGGGAAGCAAAGGAGTCGCCGGGTCAGACTGCGATCGATTCCTTGGGCCTCAATTTTTTTCGTGTAGTTTATGGGCTGCCTGCAAGAATACTGCCTGGCCCGGGGGGCCCTTGCCTCCTCAGGGCCCAGGGCGGGCGCCCCGTTTGCCCAGCCTATGGGCCAGGCCTGGCGGCATTGTCTTGCAGAGCGGACAACGTGGTTTTGTGTCTTGGTGCTCCAACTCCAGTTTCGATCGATAAAAGTTGGGCAGTGCTACTTGTGATAGGCATTGGGATTTCGCGGAGGAGAAAGGGTGATGTAGTATAGTAGCATAAAATAAGCATGCTCATCTAATGATTTTCCCTCAACTAAGCTAGTTGGAGTTTCAGCACGAGCACAAATGGATCGAAGATGACCCAAGTAGAAAGCTCGAAGTGACTCCATAAATTTCTTTTTGTTTTATTTTATTTTCTTGAGTCAACATGAAGGCAATAAAAACAAATGTAGTAACATAAATATTTTTTGGTATTTTTGTTTTTTTAGAGAAGTTGAGGGAGATGAAAAAGAGAGGAAAAATAAAAAGGCAAATCGCAAATGAAAGTAAACAAGAAAATGCTTTATATGCGTGAAGGAACATGTGTTAGTTTAATGAAGTTTCCCCAACAACGTCGCCAGAATATTTCTTTGCTATTTGTGATAGGCGTTGGGATTCCCCCGAAGAGGAAGGGTGATGTAGTATAGTAGCGGAAGGTATTTCCCTCAGTTAAGAACCAAGATTTATCGAACCAATAGGAGATTCACGAACAAATGTCAACAGTACCTGCACACACACACACACACAAACAAATACTTGCACCTCTACTCGTTAATTACATGGATTAATTCTGGTAATGGTACATATAGATAAATGGCAAAAGAAAATAATAGATAATAAATTGCATCAAGGTATTTAGGATTTTAGTATTATGTAGCGAATGGACCCGGGGGACATAACTTTCACTAGAGGCATTTCTCTCATGAGCATAGCAACGATGAGTAACAAATTGTTGTTGGGCAATTGATAGAAAAACGCATATAATTATGACGTTATTCATGTCATGATTAATATATATGTATTACGTCCGTGACAAGTAGACCGTTAATCTTACTAAATCTACTTCTATTATTCCACCCCCCGATCGCTGTCCAACATGCATCTTGAGGTATTAAGTTCATAACAAACAGAGTAATGCTTGAAGCATGATGACATATGTAGACAAGATTAAACCCATTAGTATGATCCAACCCTATCATTTTATTCTTAGTAGTAACAATACAAATATGTGCCTCGCTACTTCTCTAAGTCGCACGTGCACCTTACTTGCGGATGGATGACTCCTTGTACAATTACAAATTGAGATGACAACAGTTTAGTAGGCATGGTCCATGGCGCTCGTGGTCCAAGCCATACTACAAGGCATGCATGCATCTTCGCTTAGTCCACCGTAAGTTATTACTCGAATTCAACATGCATGCACGTATGGCAACCATGCCTCAATCAAACTACTCCCTCTTTTCTCAAATATAAGTATTTTTTAGAGATTTCAATAAGTGACTATATACGGAGCAAAATAAGTGATACTTTAAAATATGTCTACATACATCTGTATGTTATAGTCTATTTGAAATGTCTAAAAATACTTATATTTAAAAACGAAGGAAGTATATAGCAAGCTCGATCGTACGT